>NW_028301540.1:2697500-2997500 GCF_042242905.1 Orbicella faveolata
TATATTAGCTCTAAACCCGAGCCCCCGAAATGGTCACGTGATACTGGTAAGCGAATACTCTGTTTTGGCAGATGCCAATTGACCATAACACGGATGTCCAATATCAAATATGTACGCGGTAAACTTCACTTATTTAGAGCCCAATACCGACTAAATTTTGCCAAGCCATTTCTTAAATATTAGAAATACGTTTCACGAATTGGTAACCCTGCATAATTTTAAACGCAACGAGGCTAACGGTCCAAATTCAAAAACACCAAATTTAGTTTCCAAACTTCTTAAAAGAAGTCACAAAACATGGAATTTCCGCTCAAAGGGTTTCATTCACAGACCTAACAGTTTGAGCTATAGAAGTGAATATATAAAACATCATATGTTTGAACTGCGGAGAAAAATATGAAGACAAGATTGATCATCGCAGTTATACACACAACTTAAGCAGTTGTGAAATTAAAGCCTGAAAAAAGTTTCTAAAACTATCTCGTAAACCAGTTTGAAAAAAAGTTTGAAAAGAAAGAAAAAAAAAGTTCGAAGTTATGAACTATCTCGTACAGGATAATAAAGTTCTCAACACAACCTCATGAAGGCACGGCTCGGTACTTTTCATTTGACCGTTTCATCCATGACCCACACTAACTGAAGACCCACAATATTTGCGTAATTTTCTATTCAGAGAGTGAATGGTCAATCCTTAAGCCATTTGAAATCTGCTGCCATCAATGTCAAGCGACGAGCAGAAAAACTCGATGAACAATGCTGAACAAGGAGTTGATTCTTAGGAAGTGCTCCTCCAACAATAACGCTGTCTCCCTTTGGCTTATTGGCATAATGTTAACAATAGAAGACTTTCAACAACCAGTTGATAACTCGCTTCGTCAACCGCAAGAAAAGTTGCCATTCTGGGAGATCCTAGCTTTGGCTTATTCTTTCGTTTGTCGTCAACGGAGTAAGAAAGGCGAAAATATTTATGGATGGCATCATTGAAGCTCTTAATGACGCCAGTTTCTCACTAGTCCCTCTTGATGTGATGCTAGTTCAAAGCAGTTTTACTCTTTCAAAATTCATTGATCAGGTTTTGTTGGTTCGTGTTCAGTTGTATTCCTTACCTCTTCGCCAGTTAATCCAGCTTCGCCCGGGTCACCGGTAGACCCAACCAATCCTACGGGTCCCCCTACCCCATCAGTTCCCGGAGAGCCTCGCTCGCCCTGGTCCCCCTACAAGAAATGACACACCACAACAAACAGTTAAACATGATGGTATATAAAATGACTGACTGGACAACTAAACGCCGCAACAAACAAGTTAAATTTGATGGTAAATAACAAGGCTGACTAGATGCTAAACGTCACAGCAAACAGATTAAACTTGATGGCAAATAACATGGCTGACTGGAATACTAAACGCCACGAATGTGGAGAAACCAATGGTGAAACGATAAAAACGATGATCCAGGATTCACGTGATATAAGGAGCTGATAACTAGGGGAGTGTACCTATCATACTGCCTTGCAAAAACACTGTCCCATTAATCATACTTCAACTCTGGTAGTTATCATTGGACTTACAAAGGTGAAGAGATTGTGTAACTCGCACAGATAAATTTCAGTCGCGACTCCCCTTACGGTCACTTAGCGCAAAATTTAAGTGGACAAAACCTCGAGGTCCTAAGGATGTTCGCTCACGGGAGGTCCGATTGTAACTGAATGTGATGTTATAGTATTCTTCTGACGATGCGTCTCTGTGCCTGCAGTGTTTTGGATCAGAAAGGTATTTCCACCAATGAGTTTCAAGTGATTTTTATTACCTGATGTAAAATGCAATCCAGATACAACTCTAACCCTCTTAGAGTGATATGGTTAAGTCGGTGTAAATCATGATTTATACTGGGTGTTTTTATCTATCAGCTCTGCGATGCGTAAAATAAGTTTTACGTCATTCACGGTGGCTGTGTTTAATTATGACAATGTATCTTCTTACTTCATCTCCAGTTACTCCTGGCTCGCCATCGTCTCCATTTGAACCGTCAGGACCCTAATTCATGACAAAAAAGTTGTAATGTATATTAAAAACACACACACTTTTAGCATGCTCACGAGCGACGTATCCACATATTGACTGACAATCAAGTAGATATCTGATTCTCTCTTACTATAGTGATAGATGAAGTGTACACAAATGTATACTACATATATATGGCTGGATTTATGAAAACCGTGACAATACTTTGCACCAAATCATTCATATACACTTTGATTTCACGACTCCTAAAGGTCTTAAAATCATTCCAAGCGATGAAAACAATAGAGAGAGAATAGCAAGAAAAGGAAGATAAGAGAGTGGGAAAAAAGGCTGATCTTCCTTTTAATTTTTATATCGTCCACTTTAGAGGAAAAAATCCTTGAGCAGGACGCCGACGCGATTTCTTTAACACCGTTTTCATAAGTTATACAACATTTCCTCGTGGTATACCATGCAATATCCATGCCACAGACAATACAGTAACCACTTCATTTTCAATGGCTGTTAACTCGCTTCCTATTATCTACGATCTCGACAACATTCCTAAACCTCTGTTTCTCCTGCGTTTTCGACCTCAAAATTGAAGTCGAGGAAAAAATTTGGTTCTAAACTGGCCCAAACAATAGCTGAAAGAAACTGGAAATGGGGCCGTTTTCTAAATTTAGGAAGGAATAAGTTCGCAGCGCACGATGGGAAGGTTGGGTGTAACACCGTACAATAAACAATGGCTTTCCTGTATTCTGATTGGCTGTATTTCTATAGCGTGATACCAGTAAAAGGTAATACAGGGCACTCACAGGTTGTCCTTTCAGTCCATCTACTCCAGGTTTTCCAGGCGCACCTTGGTAGCCCTGTTTACGAAATTGGAAAAAATTAAACAAAAAACAAAACCGATCTATCTTCTAACATTCATGGTCTGCTTACCAAGTTGCAACCTCGTTCCCAGGGCTTCGCCTTTCAATTTCAAGGGAAAAGCCCTGCGAACTAGTTTGACGAAGATGTGAAAATCAACAGCCGTTTCCACTCCAGAGACGGACATATTGTTTGGACGGAAATGTCGTCTGCGATAGACAAGTCATCTTGGTGTGAACACGGAATGAACAAAGTTTTGGTCGTAAAAAGTCGTTTATATTTGTCCATCAATTTGTCCGTCTCCTAGGACCATTTTTCAAATTTCCTCAAAACATTGTCAAAGTAGTCTGTGGATCCACTTGGCTATCGCCTCGTGGATCCACAGCTACTTTGACAATGTTATGACGAAATTCATGAGCAATAACAGGACAGACGCATGAAAAACTGACGTCAATTTGTTACATGGCGGGTGGAAAGACGGCGGCGAAAGCCATCTTTTCTAAAAGCAAGGTCACCAAGCCTGTTAGTGCCAGACCCCCTGCTTTTAAATCGTCTGTTTGTTCGTGGAGATAAGAATTTACGATGACCAACACAAGATGAGTTGTCCGTCTTGAACGCGTCAGACGAACAAATCGTCCGACGACTTGTCGGTCTTCTGGTGTGAAAATGGCCAATAATTGTTCAAAATCATTACGAGGAACTCAGGTAGTCTAAGACAAGGTTTAACACTTACCCTGCTGCCATCTTTGCCAGCAAATCCGTTTAAGCCCGGGACGCCTGCAAAACCCTAGAGTGTAAAGACAAACAATCGTATTAAGACCTTGAGTGTTGGTTCTGGGGCTCAAGTCCTCGACCTCCCGCACAGCAGTCTGGCGCTCTACCAACTGAGCTAACCTGAACATTGTTTATATAAATGCAATTCACGGCTTCTTACCGGTTCACCGACCGGGCCTTCTGGTCCAGTTCGGCCGGGAGTTCCTGGTGCACCCTAAATATGCGAAAAAAAAACAAAAAAAAGGAAACAAAAAAGAAAGAAATTGATACACAGAAAGCTTGTGACAAAAACAACAACGTTACACACACACACAAAAAAACAGTTTACAAATATAGGAATCCGCCTTATCATATCCTGGCCGACGAATGGATGATAGGTAAAATAGAGCAAAACAATATCAACGCCGCTTTCGTGTCGTTCCTGTGTTCCACAGGCAACCACTTACTGGTAAGACTTGCACTGAGGTAATAGCCAACAAAGGTGTCAAAAGCTCATAACAAAGTTCAGACATTTATGGCTTAGTCCTTCTTCAGTGGATCATACAATGTCAAGGCTGTTTGTGGTAAAATCATTCCTGACATTGCCACTTATTGTATCGGATACATGTATTTTTGGACAGTTGTTGGGTACGGACAGCGAAGAATAAGGGTCTTAACAGGTCTCAACTGCTCAAGATTCAGTTATTTTCCGCAGCCCAATGACTGAAAAAGACCTTGGTTTGTTGGTCTGGACTAACCTGGCGACCACGATCTCCTTTAGGCCCAGGCGGTCCAGTTGGTCCAGGATTTCCCTGATGAACAAACGCACAGAATAACAGACTGTTAAACGCTGTAACTGGTAGCAGCTTTGGTCTAACGCTACATACATCAAGACAGTAGCTACTAAGTGATGATTTCCGTTATTCTCATCAACTGCATGCTTGACAACAGACTGAAATTGTGAGGAGAAAGAAGGCATTGATCATGGTTAGGATAAGACTTACCACTCGTCCATCTCCACCAGGGATTCCAGACAGGCCATCTCTGCCTGAGACGCCCTAAAAAGTAATATATGAAGACAACTTATGAACTAGCTTGTAAACTGAACAACAACAACAACAACAGAAATAACAAATCTTTGTTTCTCATTACAAATAAGATCACAGTTACAACAGTAAATTTTAATTCAGCACAGGTTGTTCAAATAAGGTAATTATTTAATCGCTTGTTTTTAATGGGACTGGAGGCATAATGAACAGTTTCCGAGTTACCCTCCGATGCAGCCCTGTTATGTCTAATTGTAGGACAGGGGCCCGTTTCTCGGAGGTCCCGAAAAGTTTCCGCACCCGGAGAGCCATAGCAAAATCTCAAACCTTGTGATTACAGAGCTGTTTTATTCACATATTCTTAATATAAACAGAGGTCCCATTCCGTACAAGACGTTTCAGGCGTATACACCTCTCGTTATTTAAATACCGATTAAAGTTTCCGGGGCTTTCGAGAAACAGGCCCCAGGAGAGATAAAAGAAGAATTTGCAGTTTACAGTTTAGTTTTAGGAAGAAAAAAAAAACACATTGTAATGACCAAAAATATATTCTGAGATCATGAAAGACATCATTCCTTGTTAGTTCTTGCATCTTTTATGGCATGGTGTCAAAAACAGTTGGCTTCTAAGGTTAACGTATACCTTTAGAGGTGTCTCACGTCTAAGCGATGAGCGTGCCCAGAGGAACAAATTAATAAGCGAAAAACAAAATTCGCTATGACTTCTAGCTTTCAAAAGGTGATTCGGACGCTCACATTTTGAGGTCATGAAAAATTCGACAATTCATTTTATTCTTGGTGTAGTTTGATAGCCAGCTCTGTAGTTTTTAATTTGATATAGGGGTTTAGGTACCTACCGGCAGTTTAAACCGAACACGCTACAGACACCTCTAAAGGTATACGGTAACCTCGACGAAACGAAATACTTTTACCTAGCTTCGGCTTTATGATTTAAAGCATACGATGACATGTTTGTTACACGTTCTTACCGGAATACCGGGGAGTCCAGGCAAGCCACTTTTTCCGGGAATTCCACGAGCACCCTGAAGTATTGATACATCACAGAATTATGACTAAACAACAATAATAATAATCATTCATAATAATGATAACTAATGATATTTAGCCAGGAAGCTGCACGTGCCGCAGCGGTTTTCAAGGAGGCCCTGGAATGACTTCAACTTTTAGGGGCTAAGTCATGGTATTTTAAGCAATTCGGGAAATTGTCGTTAATTACGAGCTCTAAACTTCAAGTTTCCAGAGTGTCTTTTATTGGCAAAATCCCGGCCACAGAACACACAAGGGTGACTTCCAACCGGTGGTTATGACACTGGTAATGACATAAATTGAGATTAACTTCAAAAAAAGCGGGCTAATGTTCTACAAGATAAACCAAATGCATTCGTTTTAATCCTGTCCAATTTTGCTCATCCACGCCCCTTTTTGGTTTTCCTATGTTTCTTTAAGTTCTTCGACAGTTTTTTTTTTTTTTCATGTGATATTTCAGTCAAGAGGGAATCCACCAGACGTTCGAGTAACAAGCGGACAAAAACTTTGCACCAAGATCATTTACATCGTATTGGAAACTTCTGTGCGACTGTTTTAAATATCTTCTCAAAAGAAATCATTTCTAACAACACCAAATGTCGAAAACAAATTTTGAAGTTCATATGAAACACTTGAAACAGAGTATAGGTGAAATGACACTGACGATGAAATTTTACCTGTGTTTGCACAATTTCTCTGAGTTTCTATGGGAAACTGTTTTCGGTCTTATTCCAGCCAATTATTTATAGCTTTAGCTTTTAGAAAATGCAAAAAGAATTCTAATATACTTAACATTATTCTGGTACAAGATTTTTGCCGACTAAAAACTAAAATTGCTCGATTTCCTATCGGATCTCTTCTAAACTCTTTGACCAGTTAGTCAGTGCTTAAACCGCTTAACGCTGCGTGACACAGCCCTTAACTGTTTGTTAAAAAAATCACCGTGAAAGAACAAATAACAAAAATACCATACCTTTACACCGGGAATGCCCGGTTGTCCCGGATGTCCGGTTGGCCCGACCGGTCCCTAGAGAAACAAAATAAACCTGCGCATGAGCAGTGGACTGCAACACAGTTCTCATCTCTGTATTATACTGGACAAACCCAAAGTTGAAATTTTGAAAAATACCAAATGTCGGAATTATCTTGTTTGAGTATAAAATAGAAACTTGATATGATATATATGGGGGTTTTGAAAAAACGTAAGATCAAGGCGTTTTTTTGTGGTTGTTGGTTGTGGGTTTTTCTTTGCGTGAGTCTCTGCTTTTACTTTTATTTTTTGCTTGCTTACGATTAAGACGCAATCAAGGTCCATATATACGCGAAACAAAAGGAAATCCAGCCATCTGGACCGAACAAGCTTGCTTTATGACAAAAAGATAGCATTTTCTTGCGGGACATGCAGCGGGTTATCCCGAGCGCCACGTTCGGGTGGCCAATCACATGGCAGGATCTGTTACATCTCGCAACTTGCGGAGCTAGCCATACAATGAAACCCCATATACTCGTATAATCATGGAGTGAAGAGTCTCTAAAATTATTACATATTGAAGCTAATGAGCTATATTAACTTGCAGTATTTCAGAATTACTGTATTTTCAAATATTAGCTCCTCATTGTCCACAGTGACCTGAAACTTCCTTAGAATGACAGCTCGCGAGTGGTACGCTTTCTTATGTTAAAGTTTATTCAGCGAAGGGCGAGAGAAAACTGCGTTCACTATCGTTTTTTGAAACTTAACAAATTACAACTTGCCCTTTAGGGTTAACGAAAGAAGCAGCTGTTTGCTGTTGGTGTTGTCATAGTTAATAGAAGTGGCTGGTTATGAAACCTGACAAAGTTCCCTGCTGTATGTTTTTGTTCTCTTTTTTGGCCTCCACTGTGCACAAAACACAATTGTTGTTTAGTACTGACTGAGGACCTAACCAAAAGAAACGTTTAGGTTACGTGATTCATGCATAGTGTATGAACGCAAAACAAAAGATTGTGCACGGTCGTGGACCTTCCAACATAAATCTTGGCATTTTTGTTTACTTCTTTGATGTTTGCCGGGCTTCATTACCATTCCCGCAATCAACTACGGCGTCGTGCACCAACTTCATTTCTTAGACCACTTTTCACTAGTAAATGTCATAACACAAAGAACGGCTACTATAGTTACTCACAGGGGGTCCCTGGGCTCCTGCCTGGCCAGCTGTTCCAGAGGGGCCTCTAAAACCCTATAAAAAAGGAGTCGGTTAAAAGCGAACAAGACAGACAGACAGACAGACAGACAGACAGATAGTTTTATTTCAACACAAAATTTCTTCAGTTACAGTGAATTGGTTTCCGAGAGTGCCACGCTAGAAATTACTACAGTTTAATACACACAAAAATACAAATTAAGAACTTCAGAGAATTGTACTTCAACGGTTGACAGTTCAGTGACATTTTATTAAATCCAAAATTACTTACCGGGTAGCCTTCCGGTCCGGGATCTCCTTTGACGCCCACTGGGCCTTCATCCCCCTATGGAACGCAAACAAAACACGAACCTTTCAAGAAAAATCTTATAAGGTTCTTAATGGATAAACATTTTTAGAAAATGACAGTAGGTAGTTTTGGTGGTTTTAGTAGTTTTAATTATTGTATATTTTATATTTTAGATCTGTGATACTTGTATTTCTTATTTCAGATTTTAACACTTTTTATTTTATAGAGGACCTCCCTGAAAACCACGTATTTACGTGACGGGCGCTTCCTCTTTAAAGATTGTTTTTATTATTATATTATATTATTATTACGAATGTATATTTTGATATATTGGAAACATGCTTTGGGTGAACTTACTGTTTGTACTTAATAACTTTATTCTAAATCAAAACTAGAGTCTGATACGTAATGGGAAAATCATATCGTAATGGGAATTAGGTTCGATTTCCGCCGCTCTTTCGTGTCCGGTCTACGTTTCTCCCTAAATGCGACTGGTAATCGAGCTTAAATGGGAATACGACTGGCCAAAACTTTTGATTGGCGCGACTTCTGAAATAAACAGTGGTCCGCGATCTTCGTAACTATTAACTCGTAACTCACTAACTCAGTTAACCATGTTTAAACGAAGAAAATCATAACAGCCACGGTGTTTAAAAATTTGAACTTAGTGAGCTAATCATCTTACCGGAGTAAGTTGACAAAGATGTTTACAATTATGTTTTTCCGTTTGTTTTTTTTCTCCTTCGTTCTTGTTTCCATTGAGAAGAATAATTAACACTCGAGACAGAGTTTGACCACATTTCCAGGCACCTCAAAGTTACATAAACACTCCGCTAGGCTACACGTTGTGTTTTTAACTCTCCTCTTGTGGTAAAACACGGTCTCCCGTGTTTGATATCTTACTTTCCACCTTAGTAACTACACTAACAGAAGACACGAGCATCATGGGATTAAAATGCCACTCATACCAGGCCCCCGACGTCTCCCTTACTCCCAAATGGCCCCTCTTCTCCTGTGCGCCCCTACAAAAAATAAAATACACACATGCATCAGGTTATTCCAAATTTTTACATGATACAACTTAATATCAGAGTCACTTCGTACGAAGTAGGAAGAGCTGCCTCTTTGCAAGAGGCTAAGATTATGGCTACTTCCCCTGGCGCTGGATGGGATGTTAGTTCATCGTACTCTAGAGTTCCGACACATTGAAAGTAAAAATTCTTCTATGGCAAGAACTGTTCATTTAGCAAAAACGGGAGCCTAACTCCCTTTGACCTATGCGAAAGCCCTCTCGGGCCGCCATTTTAATGTCCCGCAACGCAAAAACTTGGAAATTCAAACGTCCTCTATAACAAAATGAGGAACCCTGTGGAGCGTAAACGTAGTAAAACGTCAAGTTCTTAGAGGGTCTCCTATTTGATGAAACTAAAACTTAAGAAGGATTGGTCATTTTTAATATCAAAATTAAATTAAAATTAATCCCTCAAACTTGGTGAATACAATTCACAAATTGTGAAAATTCAATATCTGAAAAAGTTATTTGCCATCGGATTCCCATACAAACACTGTAATTTCTGACCGCTTTGCCTACCCGTCAAGATGGCGTCGAAAACCCGGTGATTAGGCCTGTTATAGGTCTGTTACTCCTTAATTTTGGCGCGTTTAACTGGTGTCCTCCGTGAAGAGAAGTCGTCAGATACAGTGAACGACACACCTCTCTAATACGGACACCGAAGGGACAGAGCGAGGAGCGAAGTGTCCGTAATGGAGAGTTCACTATGATGACGTCACTTTTAAGTCTTCACTGAAAGTTTAGTGTTAAGAAACTAAAATCAGGCCCAAAAGTGAGTGTCTTGTAAATTTCTGAATCTAAATTGATTAACTTTCCATTTACTACCCATTTCCCCGAGAGTGCCGCTTAAAAAATGGTTCGACAGTGAATAAAGAATTGTCATGTAAAAAAGCATTATAATGAAAACAAAGCTCGTCTTTTTGGGGAGAAACTCCACGTGGTAATAGCTACCTTCTCGCCGGTATTCCCTTTAGGGCCTTGTAATCCACGCGGTCCTGTGGGCCCCTAAAATAAACACGAAGAAAAAAAGCTTGAAATATTAGTTTCAATCCTGAATGGCACGAATGAATAATATCAAATATTATTATATGGCAAGATAGTCTTGAGATAAATCCGAGCGTTTGATTGGTTCTTTCTCGGTCGGGATTTTGCTATGTGTGTATTTTACCCCAAGTGCCATATAACAACCTACTTACTTAACCTAGCTTGCTCAAACCGTACTGGGGAATATTGGAACTTGGTCGTTTTCTGCTACGGCCTCAGGTCAATATTCCCCAAAACGGCCCTCGCGTTCGGTTAGTAAGAGGTTAGTATCAAGTCTATTTCCGAGTGGGTAGTCATACGAACATTAATGTTTTTGCTTTTTTTCCTTTTTTTCCTTTGGACGATGAAGGCCTTACAATTTTAACGGAATGTGGCCCCATTACTGACCGTTGGTAAGGTAAGAAAGACGTTAAATGCGACAGTGGAATGTTCTGCCAAAGGAAACAACATGGAGCAATAACCAGGGACTTTGATCATCATTTGTCCGTTCCCCTAGTGGAGAATTTGCCCGCAGGTTCCCTGCCTCCAGTCTTCTCTGTCCTTGCAGCTGAAGCTGCTTTTATGTAGGTAACATTTCGAACACTATTTGAAAGATCTCACTTTAATTCTTTTCTTTTAGTAACCCTGCGATTAAAATCTCAAGCATTCTCGCTAAAATTAATGTCAAACCTCGGAAAAGTGCCCAAAGCGTGTGTTATTTTGTTCTGAACTGACGTAAAAACGTCCGTAGTAATTAAAATACGGATAACTTCAAATTCAATTTTCTCTCCCAAGGTTAGCTGGAGAGCTAAAGTCTCGATAAGTTCTTCTTAACTGTATTCAAATTGTTGTCTACCATGCTATGAAATTTTTTGGTAACTTTATTTTGGCCTTTATTGCTCGAATGCTCACAAACAGTACGTACCGGAGCTCCAAGCTGTCCTGGGGTGCCTGGGGAGCCAGTGGCGCCGCGAGATCCCTGCAGGATGAACAACAGACAACTGAATTAGTAATCACACGTGATTCATTTGAGGTTAAGTGGCGTCAGTCTAGATTTACACCGATGCGGTGAGCTTTTGCCCTTGGTACAATTCAGTCGCTATAAACAAAATGCGTTTTACATGTACAACGACGATTTTAAAAGTGATTGAAAAACTGGGGAATAAATATCATCTTTGTCGCCTCTTGCAGTATTGCCTTGGTGAAAGGAAGGTATTTATTCACACATCAGTCGCTCCAAGGAAAAAAGAAAATGATCCAAATTGTTGCGAGGTCTTTATCATTACTTTGATTGCGAGGATCTAAATCCGGACTAGCTGCGAAACTAGCACAGTTCATTGGTCACGAGGAAAGCCATATTTCTGCAATCTTTGTTCCTGTGCTAACGACATTGTGCATGCTAACTTTTCTGCGCGATTTTACGAGTGTTGTTAAGGTTTCCGTGCGCTAAGAAGTATGGGTAAATGTACCAGTCGCCATTTTTTTCCTGCAGAGGATTGCTGACGTAACAAGTGTAATCCGTGTCAATCTTCTCCATCCTCAACCATCCTTGTTCCTGTATGGTTCATTATTATCTCTTTGGTGTTTTTCTAGTTTAGTAAACTACTATTTTCAGGTTTCCTTCGATGTAAAGGTAATTTTGTACATGGCCAAAATAACTCAAAATACCGTGACTGAGAGCTCCTTTAATTAGTAAGCTACGAACATGATTTTCTATTACCCTGTCAGTCGATCAACTGTATAATACTCTTTCACAAAAACACCAAAGTGATTTGGCTAGTCAATCATGACTCCTTGAAAAATTGCAACATTGGCTCGATGTCATCCGTTTTAGTCTATAAGTGACTTAGCAAAGTCTTTGCCACAGCCGGACTGAGCCACAGACTCAACCAATTCTAAGAGACAGGAGTTGTACTGAAAAGGTAGTTACATGCAGACTTGCTTGCCAGCAAGATCTCCTCACCTGTTCACCTTGTTTGCCTCGTCGTCCAGGGATTCCGGGACTACCATCTTGTCCCTAGGAGACAGATGGATGGGTATGGTTTAAGGTTGGCGGTTGTTGTTTGTTCTTTTACATTTCTACTCCTACAGCAAATCAAGAACGGGAAATGCCGAAGGCTGAGTATTACGCATCGAATTGGTATGGTCAAACTACCATGTGTGTGTATATTTAGCCGATAGTTTGAAAGAAGCTATGGTGTGTATATAAGCTCTGCAAAAGAGTCTAACGTTTTGACACAATCTGAACTCCTTGATACTGCAAACACTCTCAATGAGCTGTGGATTAAAGGAATGAAGGTAAGGCAGGCATAAATCAATACTCCTGACGATTTTTCTACTGTGTAGAATTGTTGTTTAGCGAGACATTCCTAACATGGACACCGGAACCTATTTTATACATGTTTTGCCACAAATCCATTCAATTTTGGTGTGTTTCAAATTGGACTAAACTGTTAAAAATCAATTAAAGGAAATACTGAACGGTTTAAACATGACCTTAATAACAAAAATGTAAACTCAATGGCTGTATGAAATTTATCTATTATGGTGTACCTTTGGTCCAGGTAAACCGGGAGGTCCAACGCTTCCAGGTACACCATCAGAACCCTTATGACAAACAAAAGAACTTATCAGTTGATGAACGTCTTTAACATAGAAAACAGTGATTTAAAAGTCTCAAATGGTAACGTTATCCTACCGATTGACCATCTTTTCCATCTGATCCAGGAAGTCCAACAGGTCCACGACTTCCCTATGTAAGCATATTCAACAGAAATAAGCAAAAGATAGAAGTCACAGAATATAAATAAGTAGTAAAGTGGAAACCTGTTGATTTCAGCGGGCCATGACAAGGCTGTGATCTAAGAAAAATTACGAGGAGCCCAAAGGTTCCTAACATGATGGCTGGTCTTTTTTAAGTGACGTCTTGACAGTCATATCACAGTTGCACTTCTACACAGATGTTCTCTAATAAGCATCCAGAGTGTTGAGACAATGTTAAATATATAAAACTTTAATCAGTACATTCAATATTATCAGGATTCAAAACAAGAAACGAGAATAAACTGGGCTATATAATCCTTCTCAAAACAAAGGTCAATAATGAATGCGTATTTGGTTCGAGTGGCCGTAATAACGGAGTAAAACTATAAACGATTACTCAGGCTGGGATTTCAGAATGTGGACTTTGGGCGTATTAACAGGGTGACCGTATTAACGGGTTTTCTTAGAAGAAATGTATGGGCGTTTCGCCAAGACAAAAGAGGGCCATAACAAAGAGCTGACCGTATTAACGCGGTGACCGTAAGGCGGGGTTCCAGTGTAAATGAATGAATGTTAAACGTCTTTGAGCTTAAAATACTTAATGTGACCCTCAGAGTGTAAAATACATGTTCACTCTCCCGTGAACAAGAACCATAAGACGCCAAAAACCATAACGAGGCTACGTTGATACAAGGCTACGTTGATACAAGGCTAATCCTGATACAACACATCCTTAATAACAATAAAGAACAAATCTTGACTGAAATCACTTACTGGCTCTCCCTTACTGCCAGCTCTGCCAGGGCGGCCTGGGAGTCCCGGGACACCCTATTAAAACATAAGAACAAAAATAATAACTGAATTTGCTGTCTTTCTAAATACTGATTTTGGCACTTGTTATTTGAATTTTGCTACACAGTTAGTTCTCCCACTTGTCTGTTCACATTTTGCTCTCATGTTTCCTGCCTGGCTTACTAACAGACAGACTGACTGGCTGACTGAATGACAAACTGACAACATGACAGACTGACTGGCTGACTGAAAATATGACACACTAACAGACGGACTGAAAGACAGACAGACAGACTGACTAACAGAATGACTGGCTGAGCGACGGACGGACGGACCGACAGACTAACTGATTAACAGACTGACTGTCTGTCTGACTGACTAACTGACTGACTGACTGACTGACTGTTGCACTCACAGACTAACTGATTAAGACTGACTGACTGACTAACAGACAGACAGACAGACATACCGGTACTCCAGCTGATCCAGTTAATCCACGCTTCCCTTCAGGTCCTCTATCTCCCTACAGAGGATTGAATCAAGTGCGCAGTGTATTAGATCAAAGGAAATACAATAGAAGTGTTAACATTCACTCGTAAAACGAAGGATTGCCACATACCGTTATTCCGTCATCTCCAGGTGGCCCATCATCACCAGCAAGTCCCACAGGGCCCTAACACAATTAAAACAACACAGATCAAAATCAGTACCACAGGGCCCTAACACAATACAAACAACAGACACCAAATTTAGTTTCACAGAGCCCTAATCCAATTAAAACAACAATGATCACATTCGGCACTACAGGACCCTAACGCAATAACAACGACAGACATCGCATTCAGTACCACCTCGGATCAACAATGTTTGTAGTAGAACCTCACCTTTCACCTTTCCGACAAATAACCTTTTCTTGCTACTGACAACTGTGTTGCGCATGTACTTATTCTGAACTGGCATATCCCATTCTCGTCCCCAGTGCTACTCGTCTTAAAATGTCATTGACGTTTCTCCTCCGTTTCTCCGACCACGTGACCAAAAGAAACGGAGACTCTGGGGATGAGAATGGGCATATCCCTGCTAAATCTTTTTCTACTGCTGTGTTTCAATCAAGAAATTGGTCTTAGTCTTGGTCTTTACCCTGGTTAAACAGCCTCCCAAGTAGTCGCAAGTAGCCGCAAGTTGAACTTTCGTAGAGACTTAAGTTGGGTGGCCAAACGGACTCGCAAGTTTCCTCGCAAGTACACGCAAAAAACACTTCAAGGACTTGGGTCGAATTGCGGCAAATTTGATCTCGACCAAAGGGAGCGCAAGTCATCGCAAGTCGACGCAAGTGCAGGCAAGGAGGCGGCCAAACAGAGTAGAAAGTAGACCCAAGTTTTCAACTTGCGTCTACTTGCGAGTCTGTTTGGCCAGGGCTTCTCTTGGTTTATTAACTCCATTGAAATAATGGTCGTGAATAAAACAGAAACGGAAATGAAACATTACAATCATTTCAATACGTGTTTTCTATGGTGAAGTAAGCCAAACATTATACCACAACACTAGCTGATAGCTTAAACTAATGAACTGTGAGGCCTTCTGTGCCACTCGGCCATCAAAAACATGAGTGAGTGTAATGATCTTTATTTCAGTTACTTTACCGGTGCTCCCACAGGCCCCGCCTCTCCGACAGGTCCACGATTACCCTGCAAGGAGATACGTGTAACTACTGTTTAATTGGAATTACGCTCTTAAATCGTAACTTCTTTCATGTGTGATTTCATGTGTGATTGTGCGGTTTTTGATGACTGCTGGAAAACTATGAAAGCGATTTCGGAAACTCATTTATAATGAATCAAGTTTAAACAAAGGAAACCGCAACTGTGACGGTGTTTGGATATCTGATCTTAATTAGCATAAATTTCTACGATTTTATCTCTCCGTTTTCTCCTTAGTTTTAGTTTCGATTGAGAAGATATATCAAACACTCAAGAAAGTAATTCACCACATTTCCAAACACCTCGAAGCTCGTCAAAAATACTCTCCTGCGCGTCGTATTTTGACTCTCTTCTCTGTTTGGAAATATGGTAAAACACGGTCACTCGTGTTTGACTCGTGTGTTTCTTCTACTTAAGGGCGAGTCGCTGCAAAACCCCAAAATAACAGAAGGTAGTTTATTTTTTATTCTTATTAATATACGAGGTCTCACCACTTCGCCTGGTCGTCCATCTTTACCTCTCTCGCCTCGTAAACCCTGGTATACAAGATAACGCTTTGTTAACAAAATAACAAGATAAACAACAAAATAAGAGAGTATTATCTATTTAATAACACTAGATCACAGTGGGGATGGTCAATAAGTCATGAATGATTAGAGGCATATTTTTATTTTTGAGGACAATTTCAATGGTTGCCGATAATTATCTTCCAATTATGTTAAAAATATCGATGAGCCCTCCAGGAGCATTCCAAACGTTGTCACACAAACATGTTGCGATAGGAATACACCATTTTACTTGTTGCCAATGTTGCTCCCTAAACAATAGCCCTTTTCACGGTTAATTTTTCTCATTTGCATTACAATGTAATCCAACGTGGGTACGAGGCAATTTCGGGCTAAAACTACAAATAGCCCGAAATTGCCTCACATACATGCTAGATTTTATTGCAATGCAAATGAGCACAGGTAACCGTGAAAAGGGCTATTGCCGGCTCAATCAATTAATGGAGCAAAATTCCCTCAACAAAGTTACCAACGTCGCTGGCCAAAAAATTGCCGGTTCAATCACTTAATGGAGCTACATTCCAAAAACAAAGGCACCAAAATTACATATGTTGTCGAGTTAAAACGCCATGAGCACTGCAGAGTATATACAACTCACCGGATTTCCAGTACTTCCAGGTAGACCTGGAGCTCCAACTGGCCCTGGAGATCCCTGCATTAGAATAAACCAAATAAGGTACAACTCGCTATTCTTGCTGATAACCGGCAAAATGATAGTCTCCTTCGCAGCCGTTTTTGGGGATGTCACGCAACGCTGCGTTTGGGGGAGCGTTGTGTGACATTAACAGTTACAGTAACAGTAACTTTATTTTTACATAATTCAATTACAAGCATTAGTAGTTCGCAGCAGAGAAGACTAGCAAAATTACAGGTAAGTGACTGTTGAGAGTCAAGATTCCACCCGTTAAAGTAAACGTTTTCGATTGGAAAAACAAGCATGATTTCACAATCAGTCAATCAGAACAATTGCTCGAGTTTCCCTATCAAATATTCCTGTATTTCCAGAAAGCTAGTATTGTCTAAGTTTCTGGACGTACTGGTAAACTACCCTTGTCTACTTTCTATTAGTATGTGGCACACCACTAACACATTGATTTCAAGGAGCTAAATCAAGGTTTGAACATCTTGAAATCAAATGCTTAGCCTATATTTTTGAAGTTCATCGTTTGTAATCCGTGTCAATGTTCTGAATGTTCTCCAACCTAAACCATCCTATACGGTTTATCACTATCTCTTTGGTGTTTTTCTATCTTAACAAACTGTTATTTTCAGGTTTCCTTCAATTTAAGGTATATTTGTACGTGGCCAAAAGAACTCAAAATAACGTGACTGAGCTCCTTAAAACTGATGAAGTTTTCTAGGATATTCCTTATCATGAAACGGATTCACAAAGTGTGCTGTTAACTGAAACCCCTGACGAGTAGTCTTATCCTTACAGGTGAGAAATTACTCCGAGAAAGACGAGAAAGTATTCTGTCAAATAAAACAAAAAAACAATCGAAAAACAATATAAAAGTTATTGCTTATGGGTGTGATATATGTAGTGCTTGCTTTCCATTTGCCAGAATAAGGAAATGTATATATTCCAAAGTGTTTTAGCCGCAGAATGGTACCAAAAATGCGCCCTTGTACCATGTCGTTTCTGTGGTTTAATAATTCACTATTAAACCTCCTGTTTCCTACATCAGCGCGAGAAAATGTTACGCACGCTAATTTCACAAAGATGCCACTAATATCCAGAGAAAGAAGCGTTTGTACTAATTACCCTTTTGGACAATCTTTGACCCCTCACGTGAGAATAAAAAGCTTGTAAGTTTAATTTTCCACTGGCTGAGTAAAGTGGAACAGGTGGAAAATGTTTTTCTCACACACCGCTAGGACCTGAGACTAATAAACAAGTAACGTGTAAGGTGGGTAGTTCTTGTTGCTGTGCGCCATAGTCTGACCTCCCCACCCACCCACCCTTTAGAATTTTTAGTATTCTTCGGCAATGCTTTCGAGATTGTGACTGTATCATTTTGCATTAGTTCGATCTTTTTCCCTCAAGACTGTGTATGATTTATGGAGTTGATCTGAGAATCAAGCTCAGGTTTGCTGCGGTCGTCTTGTCATGGCTCCCAGTGATGTGTGAGGAGAGCGTTGTAAAACATAAATAAAAAAGTCCCCTTAACGTTGTTAAAAATGACTCCTTTTATACAAGGTTTGTTGGTAATAGTTGGGTGTTTGATGCGTCCGAGTCAGTCTCTTCATGTTTCTTCATTTTTTGTGATACAGTTACAATAATAATTAATGGTGGTATAACAACTTACCGTTAATCCCATGGCTCCTTGAAGGCCAGTTTCACCTCTTTCACCTCGACGCCCCTGTAGCAGAATAAAACTTGGATTTCATTTTGAAAACTATCAATCAGCTAGACAGTCAGAGGCCTCTCTGCTATAGCAGCTTGATAAAATGTTGATCAGCTAATGCTACAAAGGCACAGCTAAAGAAAACGTCGACTGAAGAGAGTGTTCAAGAGACATAATAGCAAATATGGCTCGGCTGGTAGAGCACGGTATTGCAACAGCGTGTGATAACGTAAGGTTCATGTTCAGTGACATTTCAACCGAGTAAAGGAGCTCAACATAGTTTCAAAGGTGTGATAATGTGTCCACCTCTTATGAACAATCGACACATACATAACAAGATACAAGGTACATGGAAGACAACGAATTACATCCATACACCCTAAGATAATAAGACATGAGGTTAGAAATGAAGATGGACAAACTACTAGATACATAACGAAAAATACTAATAGAAATATACTTGGAAAAAGATTTCATTATCAGTATCTATCGATTTCGAGGGATCAAGGAATTACACTTGTTTAAGGGTTTGGGGATCGACATCTGTTGTGGCTAAGCGTTAGCGGTCCCACACGGAACCCGCGTTATATTACAAGCTAGATGGTTTATAATGAGAAGACACTTTTAAAGCTAGGGCATGTTTTATAACCACTGGCCAAGGGTACAGAATGGTTATTTCAGTTGTGTAAACTTGTTAACATAAACATACCTCTCTGCCTGGGGAACCCGTCTTACCCTGCTGGCCTCTGTTGCCACGATTCCCCTGGTAACAAAATATCCGATTAATAAAGGCAATGTATGTATGCTTTTATTTGGTAGGAGAAAGGTTAAGAGACCAAAAATCAAAAGAAAACGGTTAAGCCCATTTTACACACAAATCCTACCTTATTTCAGACCAAAATGGCCAAAATCGATGCCCAATTTCAGACCAAAACCGCTCAAAAACCATACTCTTAGGGGCCCCTCATACCTATAGAGCCCCATATAAGCGGGTACCCCTGGGACTATTGTATTACGATAGGTATTCACACCTTGTCTCCTCTTGCTCCGCGTTCTCCTGGTGCGCCGTCTTGACCTGGGGCACCCTGAGAATAAAACACGAAATTGCATGGATATTTGTTCTCGCAGTTTGATTGGTTCTTACTTATGGTCTATTGGAGGACAGACGCATAGATGACGACGTAAGCATTTTGTTTTTGTTTTTTCAGTTATTACATAAAACAAATAGATTCCACCTTGCCGTGCGTCTGTTCAGTAATATATCACAGCAGACGTCAAAATGTAGTAAGAACATCAGTGACGCACTCGGCTAACATGGAATCTATCTGTTAAATACGTATATAGAACGTTTCTACATGATGTCGTGGAAGCAATATTGGTATCCCGAAACAATGGAATTCATGTCCTTTGGAAAATGATTTCATTTTTGAAATAAAAATAACCTATTGTTTGGGAACCATGAACATTGCAACAACAAACTCTCTACTGATAAGTGAACTGAAAGATGGTGAATTTTAAGCGTGGTAATGAAATGTGAAAGATGATCTGATCAACATGACACGAGCGTGGAACAAAGAAAAAAATTCTGTCGGGAACTCAGATTTTTTCTTTGTCCCATGCTCGTGTCATGTTGATCAATTCACCTTTCAAACTCTCCCCTGTTACATATTTTCCTACTAAGTAATATAAAGATAATATGTAGATGCAAAACGTGGGAGCAGGAAGCACCAAGTTCAAAACTGACAGGCTTAAGCCATCACTTTACTGATGTTAGCATGCTTTCAAGACGACAAACAAATGAAAGGATCCGCTTCAAGCTTTTAGTCGGAGAAACTGTAGCTCTTAAACCTATGTAGCTGGCAGGATTTTGTACTCGAATGGTTTGTTTTGGTGGAGGAGCTATGAACACTTGAGGACATTTGAACTTGCCCACCCCTACTCATTAGATACTCCTCTCCTGAGAAACAAATCCCTCCATCTACACAGGCTTCAGCTATTTGAACTATTTACCACAGCTCCTCTAGCGCCACTGAATCCCATAGCGCCCGGTTGGCCTTGTTGTCCCTGTCATGATATTAAACAAGTTTAGCATCACATGAAAATAGAAACAGGATTGATATTAAATCACGAAAAGATGGCAAGCTCTGCTTGCGACACAGTCTAACACACTACCCATAAACTACCGCTTATAAGCCCAGGGCTTATACAACTTTGTAAGGGCTTCTAGATGGTCTTATATCCAAGGGGCTTCTTAGCGGAATAAAAAACCAAACGTTTCAAAATGAACTATAGCAGTGTTGATCGAGATACGTTTTCACCTACTGGTTTTCAATTAAAGGAGCTCAATCACGGTTTGCGCATCTTGAAAAGTTCAGCCTCAATATTTCAAATTAGTCGTTTTTAATCCGTGTCAATCTTCTCCATCCTTAGCCATCCTTGTTCCTTTATGGTTTATTATTATCTCCTTGGTGTTTTTCTATCTTATAAAACTGCTATTTTCAGGTTTCCTACCATTCAAAAGTTAATTTTGTATGTGGCCAAAATAACTCAAAATACCGCGACTGAGCCCCTTTAAGCTTTAAAACATCATAATATATTGAATTCATTTCATCTTAAACTAGAGGGGGTTTTATATCCGGGAAGACTTATACATGTAATCGGGCGTAATATTTTGTTTACAGGTAGCTAGGCCTATAACCGAGGGGGGGAGGGGGGGCAATAAGCGGTCGTTTACGGTATAAGGGATGCATGAGTGACAGCTGCTTGTATAATACTTACAGCCATCCCGGCAGAGCCAGGTCGACCATCATCACCAGGTTGGCCCTGAAAACAGCAAAAACAATTACCCAACTGGTTTACAACGTAGGGTCTCCACACACAAACTTGATTTTGAACCTAACCTAAGCACAAACACCAAACACAAAGCAATAAAGATCAAAATGGCTTTGAAGCCAGCTCGAGATATTTTAAAGGGGTCAAAAAGATTTTCAGAAGTTTGTATGATAAGTGGCACAGCATAAACTTTACTGAAAACAATCATTAATTTAAAAAAACGGACTGTGTTACATACATGTTCACAGTACTTCATAATGAACTTAATTTCTATCAAATGAGGCCAAATTGACATTTAATTTTACGTCTCGTCGCCTTTGAAATTACACTAGCGAGTCGAGGGCTATTTAAAATAAAAGAAACTACCGAAGTTAAGTTTGTGAAAAGTTGAGAGTAATTTTAAGTAAAGAACTTGGAAAAGTTACGCCTTTCTTCATTCAAGATTTGCCATTCACTCGACGTGCAGGCAGGAACTTCCAACCAAAGAACCACAAATACTACAAGGATTTGAAAAATACACTTTTGAAAACACTGCAATGTAGTGAACTCGACCTAAAATTTAGCCAATCTTTGTCACGTCATATTCATTATATCTTAATATTTCTTTTCTAGTGATATACCTGTAAACTAGCTGGTGAACTATTATAGTGCATCATCATAGCTAAGCGTATATTCACATTAAACGAGTATTGTATTGCATTGCATTGCATTGTTCATCAAAAACGCAATGGAATACCTGCAATCCAGGGCTACCAGTTCTTCCTGATTTACCTCGTGCACCTTGGGCTCCCTGTGAAGGAAAGACATCAACTGAATGAATAACGAATCAAATTAACTGTTTTCCAGTTTTGTGAATATTTGATTCAATCCGTGAATTATCTACGATTGTACTTTGGAAAGAAACGACTTTGCATTATATCAGACTAATTTGTGCATAAAGGTCTTTACACGCCAAGCCACGAAGTTACTGTACAAATGTTCCTCTTGAGAGGCTCGCGCGGTACACGTCCTTGAGTTTTAATATCATAATAAGAATCAAAGTGATACTGTGCCTCCTTAACATCTGACAGAGACAATTAACAATTTACATTTCAACATACCTTCGGTCCCGGCCTTCCAGTTTCACCAATTTCACCTGGGCTTCCCTGTATATTTCAAAGCCATTAAAACGTATAGTTACTAAAAAGCAACTCGCTCTGTTTCAATCCCTGATATTCTAGTGACTCTAAAAATATGTGTCACGAAGAGCATATAAAGTGTTTATTTTAAAATAACAATAATAGTATAAAATGTAAAGCACAAGTCTGAAATTTGAATATTTTGTTGGCGGCTATTTAAACCTTTCAAGATATCTCAAGATATTCCAAAACTGGTTATATTCATAACAAAAACAGACATCTCTCTTTTTCTTGATGATTTATCACATAATTCATTTATACCAGTAGCGCTGATCACAGGTTCAGGATGGGTAAACTAGGGTTTGCGGTATTCAACAATTTGTCATTCAGTCAGTAATATTAATCTTTAATTGCGATACTGCGGTATTTTTCCTAATTTTTGGCGGTACTGCAGTGTTCAGCTACAAACCCCTCCCCCCAGCATCCCACTCATCAGTTGCTGGTTCCCAAGATGTCAAGCACCACCTCAACGCTCTTCACGTTTGGAGGAAACGAGCCAAGAACAACAATTTTAAAGAGATGTGGTGCTTGAGTTCTCTTGGAGTGATGAATTCGTTAGACATTAATCCAGTTTGTATTCAAGGTTATGATCGAGTCCCGTTTTGAATACTTAAATCGTCAGGTGAAGTTTGAAGCGACAAATGACATCAAATTTCAGTCAATGAAAGGGCTAATGACAATTATAAGTTCTACTGAAAAATTCAACCAATGTTGTTAAACAGACCTGATCTCCTTTTGCTCCTGGTAAACCATCAATGCCTGGTTTTCCTTGCTGGCCCTGTAATATAATGCACTGATAAATATTTGGAAAGATGCAATATTGCAGTTTTCAACAATGACAACAATGCAACCAGGACAAAACCTAGCCAACTGTTGCCTTTAATTTTAACTCCATCCTGCATGCTTGAGACTAGAAGGCAAGCATCGATCTTCCCTTGTTTTCTTTTACTTTGATTTATTGTTATGACTAGCTTGACTTCGTTACTTTTCTTCGTAAAACCCACACAATTAAGCCTAACGAAGTGTTCTCTGCAAAAAAAGTGCAAATAAACTTGCTCACCTTTACTCCTGCTCTTCCCTCTGCTCCTCTATACCCAGGATCTCCTTGGGAGCCCTTTGAGAAAAAACCCTGGTACTTAATCATGTGCACATTATCACACACATCGTAATAAACCTCTGTAATGCGGCAGACCCAGTGCTTGAAATAAGTAACGCGCGGACACCGGTAACATTGCCAAGAAAAAGAATTTTTGTTCGGACACAATCCGTTTTAGGCCGATGAAACATTGGAACATCAATTCTGAACACTAGCGATAGTAATCCCATATTAAGCAAGTCTCAAACTTATCTGTCTTGAAACACATCAAATAATTTCCAATGTAATTTCAAGCTACTTCAAAATTTTAAATTTTCTTTTACAAGTTCAAATGGCCAGACAAGATGATCAGCAACCCTGGAAACTGATCATGACTTATAAGTAGCCATCTCTGGCCGAATATTGACCATTGGCAGGCCGTAAGTTCAAGTCCTGTATAAGTGACAAGAATTATACATAAAAATATAAAAATAAATAACCTTTATTTACCATGAGCAGTGTTTATAGCACAAAGGCTAGTGGGGCCGAACAAACAACTGGAACAAATAATTCAAATTGAACATGACATTGTTAAGAATCCCAACTGGCCGGAGGCAAACCGGTTCGCTAGTTACAAGCGAGGACGAGGATTTGAATGCGGGGTTACTATGAAACAACAAATCCAGGTAGTAGTCAGAGCGGGACTCGAACCCAGGACCGCTGGATTACGAGTCCGACGCGCTGACCACTCGGGCACGCTGCCTCCTGGATTGAAGCATGTTTGACTAGTGTGATCAACCATAGTTAGTGGAGGGGACTAGTTAGTGGATCAACTGGTGAGTGTAGTCCCGCAAAGAACTGTTCTTGGTGACTAATGTTTCCACAAGCTGAGTGGAAGTCACCTTCAGAGACAAATGAATAGTGTTCGTCAATGGATGGTGTTATAAAGCTGGTCCTTTGCAGCTAATTGGCCAATTTAGCCATGATAGTAAATTGCCTGTATGACTCATTGGAAGTTTGTCAACAGTCACTGGCCATTTGTCTGTAAGGTGCAGGTAGTTGCTGACATCTGATTAGAGGCGTTTGTGGTAAGTTAGTGTACCAGCTTTCCATAGTCAGTTGTTGAAAACAGTTTGTACTGTACGTTGAGCATTGCGCAGAGTCCCAGTCAATTCTTCAGTCTGTAAGTTAACGTTCAGCAATGTGATTGCTGACATCACATCTCATCGCTCTTTTGCGTTCACCCAAGCTTCTCTCAAAGATGTAGGAAGCCTGGCAGTAGGAAGTATATATCATATGACTCTTTACCGTTGGTCCTGGTTCACCAATTTTTCCACGTTTGCCTGGTTTTCCTTGTCTGCCCTAGGATAAATAGCCAAATCAAACTTTAGTTGAATGAATGAGAAGTTGACCAGTTCTCAGTGTAAACGAATCCTACCCTTTTTCCAGCTAATCCTCGATCTCCTTGGGATCCTGCAGGGCCAGCATCTCCCTGTGAAAAAGAAACAACAAATTAGTTTTCAGTGCAGGGAACACAAGTCATGTGAAGAGAAAAAATTTTCACCGAAGTTTATTTTCGCCATATTTAATCAGTGTGTAAGACTTGACTTGTGTTACAACCTTGAAGCCACTTTTAAGTCCAATAAATTGCCATATGTGTGAAGAATACATGATTGGTCTATACAAGACATTTTTTTTAGCCAAAACGGGTGAATATCAGATGGTATACCCCAATGCAAGTGATATTACTCGGTTTTCAAAATTTGTGTTTTACGTTCGCATGTTCAGTTTACATCCTAACTAAATTGTTAAACTGAAGAATACTGACCATTTTGAACAAATTAGCAATCTTTTTGCCGCCTTCCGAATTATTTGCGAAATTGACAGTTGTCGGTGTGCTTCGGTGGCAAAAGCTGTCATACAGCAGATATCAACGTCTGTAAATGTTGCAAATTTTGAATACAGCGTTTAGAGCACGTTTTCTTCAGATCAGTTCTTTTCAAATTTGGCGTAATAATCATAAATGAATACACAAATAAAATAAATTTTATGTCTTCTTCGTAATTCTGAATTTTCAACAACTTTCGGCAAAGATTGGTATTAAATATTTAAAAAGACAATCAGAGTGCCTATTTTTAAGTACGAGCGAACGTGCGAACGGGTATAAACACCGCCAGGAGCCCATCACTAGGAACGTGCAACTACCCCATCCTGTCACGGCGTTTTCACAGACCGATCTATTTTTAATCTGAGTTTACCGCGAACTCAGACCCCCCGCAGGACCCTCAGTGACCAATCACAAGCACAGACTTAAAAATAGAGAGGGAAAGAATCCTAAAAATAGACCAGTCTGTAAAAATGCCGCGACAGGCTTGGTATGGGAGTTGCACGCTCCTAGTGACGGGCTCCTGACACCGCACGAAATGCGTTACCTTCAGAGTTGGTATTGTAACAGTGGCAGGGTGTATGCAATCTGGTGGTGTGACATCATATCGGTTGGAGAATTTTGACCCCACCCTCCCCACCCCGCTCCCTGACCAAATTAAGTGACTTACCGCCGACCCCTTTGCACCTGCCGATCCTCGTTTTCCTGGTCGTCCTGGAGCTCCCTGTAGACATAAAAAAAACAGAAACGTGGCGCGCATGCCTAAACTTGAGGCTTTCGTTTGGTGGTGTTCGCATTCCCGTTGCCGTCGTGGTTTCCCTATTAGAGAGTTTAAGAAAATCTCAACGGCAACGAGAACGCCACCAAACAAAAGGCTTAGTGGGTAGAATAATGGCTGTGCACGTGCGTTTTAAATCTTTGTCCATTTCTTTGCCGTCCTCTGCAAAACAACAACTTGAAATTTTGGAGAACGCGAACGACGGAGGCTAATTCATCGCATTAATATTTGGAATTGAACGCTTGTGCTACACACTTAGCTTGAGCAAGTTCTGAAATCAATAGGCGCACTGAACAGATCTAGACAATTGCGAAATTCGGAGGTAAAATATAAATTCATTTTTTACTAGGCGTTGTTCTTGGGGTCACCGCCGTCATTGCTTAAGCTCGCTATCGAAGCTTTTTGGCCAACTAGGGCACCTCATGAAGACAGTATTCTAGCTAAGACTCTTGACTTCTGATTCCAAAGTACAATGCACAAATGCACTTAATTCCCATTAATTTCTCCGATTTCCAAGGATATGCTCAGAGGTGTCCGAGATTCCATCTGACGTAACTTAATTGTTGCTTAGTTTTGCGTTTTTGCATGCAAATGCATGCACACAACACGGATCAGTGGCACCATCACGGATTTTTGGTCAAATCTGCAATGTGCTTCTCACATAGGAAGAATTAGACACGTGCACTCTAAAAGGCGTCTATTTCTCAGACTAAGACCAAACACACGTTAACATGGATCTAAATAGTACATATTAAAAACGATACTAATTACCGCTTCTCCCTGCCTCCCATCTTGTCCAGGTAAGCCAGGATTTCCCTACAAAGATATCAAGCGAGAGAGTATAGGGTTCGCCTTTATAATGTTGCATTTAAGGTAAATCCAATCTAATGCCACACTGAAATGGTAAATCTATAATAATTATTTTAAGACTGTTAAGGTCTTCTTATAAATTATGTTTTTCAATTGGCACCTTTGAAAGCTGGTCTGGGCTGCATCGAAGTTTGGATATAATAAAGAAGATGACTGTCGTGACGTGCATAAACCATTAGCTCTTACCAGTCTCCTATAACCCAGTGTCGGGCTGTTCAAAGCACGATTCAGCTAATCCAGGATTAGCGTAAATTTTTATTTCAATTTTGTAACTTTTCAGTGAAGGTTTCTGTTTAAATTTTTTATCGTTCAATTTTGGCTTTGACCAATGTCAAACTCCAGGAAACATGGACAGTGAAAACACTTTTTATTCAAGAGAAATAAGAACTTTGATTAACTTTTAATCCCGGATTAGCGTTAATCGGCTTTCAAACAACCGGGCCCAGTTGCTTGCATCCCTGACTTCATCAATGATTCAATGATAAAACAAAGCTGATCATCCGGTAGTAAAAAGGTTTGTGCAGACAAACATATTTAACATATGCATGTACACATACTGCTGCCGCTTGACATTAATGTTCTCTGAAAATTTTATACATTTGTTTCCGCATTTCTGCGTGTCACAAAGTTTCATTTGATTTGAGCCATTGAACTGAACAAGGACTAGAAATTGAATTTGAAGTACATACGGGTGTTCCCTCTTTTCCAGGGTCACCTGGAGGTCCCATAGGTCCTGGAATGCCCTGCAAAAAAGTTCTCATTAATTACATGTCCATGTACTTTTATAATCTAAGTATTTGTCTTTTGCACATCTGTCTGCTCCTGGCATTGCGCGCGCTGGTATTACGATTTGAATGCTGTTTTAGCTTTCATTTTTGTACCCAGTCCTCTCCAGCTAATTACAGGTAATGAACAATGATGAAATAGTGTTTTACTATCATCTCTGTTAAAATTTTGGTTTTTAGTCTTGAATCATAAATGTCCAAACAAATGGGATATTTTTACCGTTTACATGGCTGTATTTGTGATTTCTTGAATTTCCCGTTTCGTGAAATCTTCTACAATTTTCACAGTACATCACATCCGGCGTGATACGAATTTTAAACACGAAAACAGTAGAGTTTGTGCAGGCAGTTTATTCGATTTTTGCAAATTTATGTCTTTTACCGCTGCGGAAAAACTGGTCAAATTGATTTCCCTGAAAAACGGGCTCCAACTAAAGCAAAACATTTATTACCCGTCTGCCAAATTTTAAGGAATTTCACAGAAGGAAACCTGGGATAATTCACTGTCAGTTTTGCTTTTTGTGCCCATATTGACATCATAAAATATCGAAAACCACTCACGTTTTCCTTCGAGAGCGCAGAGATGACTTATTTATAAGCTTTTGTTCTCAGCGCGCGTGCTATCGTAAAGCTATAGGGAGCCACTTTAAGCCTATGTCTGCTCATCCATCAAGGCCATAAAGAAAATCACTACCGTGTAGGAGGTTTGGATACCCGGTCTTAATTAGGATAGATTTTGAGGATTTTACTTCTCCGTTTACTCCTTAGTTTTGTTTCGATTGAGAAGATATATCAAACACTCGAGACAGTGTTTCATCAAGTATCCAAACACCTCCAATTTCGTCAAAAATACTCCGCTGCGCGTTGTATTTTCAACTCTCTTCTCGGTGTTTGGATATCCCGATGAAACACTCTCGTGTTTGATATATTACATCCAAACATCACTTTCATCCCCATAACACTTTGTCACAAGGTGCAAATAGCTGGGTTCCAGAAGTGATAGTGTGATCATTACAGTGCAATGAGCACTAAATGAGAAAAGATAAATAAAAAGATATATATAAACGAAATACATCAGTGAGTTCAAGACTCTAGAGATTTGGAGATTAAATGTTTTCTTAAACAATGTTTGAAGTCCTTTCGTGAGGGATTTAACTTTAACGCAGAGTCTAAGGAATTCCAAATTTAACAGTTCTGTAGATGCTTAATAAGACAGACAGACAGACAGAAAGACAGACAGACAGTGAGTCTCACTGATAATCACTCTGGATGTTTAAGAATGGGGGAGACATGGCCGTACTTCCCTGTGTTATTGATGATGCGGCCGCAAAATTCTGCACAGTTTGAATCCTATTCAGGTTATCCTCAGTGGTGTTGCTCCAAACATTACAACAATAGAATAACTTATACGAAGTCCACCAAAAATGAAAATGTGGTAAAATATTGTCCCAGTGTTTGATATAATTATCTTCTCAATCTAAAACTAAACAACCACTACAGCTTGAATTACCGTGTCACCCTTGTAGCCTGATCGTCCATTGACTCCACGTCTGCCGGTTGCGCCAGCATCTCCTTTGTCACCTGGTTGTCCCACTGGCCCTGCTGGGCCGGGCCTTCCTCGAGGGCCTGGGGAGCCCATGGCTCCCTGTTCTCCCTTGCCCCCAGGAGCCCCGTTTCCCCCAGTATCTCCGGTCTCACCGGGTAGACCCTGCGGAGTAAATAAAAGGAACCCTTGGGTATTGTTGCAGGCGAAAAACTTTGCAGGCTGTTTAATGAACTTCAAAGAAATCTTACAAAAGAATTGATGCTGATGTTGACAGAAGATGATAGTGTTATGTTTCAAAGATAATACTGATGTTAAACAATAATAGGCCAACACCCTGATGGTTGATTGTCAAAGATGATTTAACAAGCCTACAAACCCTATCTTAATGCAAACAGCGGAAGGTTTTAACTATCACCCATCAGGAACTAATCTCTGGAGAGCTGAATTCTAATTTAAGGAGATTGATGGAGTCACAGTTGATCAAATCCCGGTAAAACTAACTAGCTAACGTTTACAAACCATGGACAAAAGCTTAGCTTAATTGTGATGGTTTAATTTATATTTTCCTGAGAAACAAAGCTTATTAAGACTTTGAGACTCAATTAAGAATGGACTAGTAACGCATTTATAATAAAGTTCTAAGTGAACATCAATGCATAAAATGACGGTTACACTTAATATGACAAGTAATAAAAAGTTTGTAAAATCGTGTTGTAAAATGACTTGAGGTTCTAGAAGGATAACTAGTATAATCAACACTACTGTACGTAGGTAAATTAACTTACTGCAGGTCCCTCTGCTCCAACAGAACCAGTAGGTCCTGGCGCACCCTAGAAAACACATGTACACAAAAATAAACAACAGTATTTACCCAATTACACTCCTTACTCCTTGGTACATGAACGTTCCAGTTATATCCAGTTCTGGCAGTGTAGCCCAACGACAACTGCACTGAAGGTATCCAAAATGGCAGCTGCTCGAGAACGTGTTAAAACACGAAATGGCAAAATGACGAAATGGCAGTTAACTGCCTAGAATCAATGTGGGATACCGTTAACACATACAGTTATTGAGAGCTAACCATCTTCAAGTCAGTGAGATTTAGCCTAACCTGAGCGCTCATTATGTCAATCGGAGCGCTACTGAAGCTAAACATAGTGACAGTTCCCCATTTCATCTTCTAAACACGCCCACTTAAGTATTATGGGGTTGCAGAGTTTATAAATTGGGAATATCATCAATTATTTTAGCTACTCTCATTCAAACAAAACAAGACATTCAATGGCAAGGTGGTTGTTGTGAAGAGAGTATGGTGCAGACTTTTGAATGGCCTTGACAGCAAGTAACAAGTCAATGCCTCACAAAGCTCAAAAAAATTTAGATCACCAGCTGTCATTCCAATTCATGAATTCCTAGTCCAAAACATACCAACATCTGTAAACTGGCATACGGAAAACACAGACTCCAGAAAAGGAAACGGATCAACAACCAGAACTGGAATCAGACCCAGACGATATTGAGATTTGATGTTGTTACTGACAATAATTTCATCTCTATATGTTACATTTATTTTCTTTGTTTTGTTTTTTTGTTTTTTGTGTTTTGGTCTTTTTTTACGAAAAAAAAAAGAAAAAAAAAAAAATATATATATATATAATAAACAATGGTAGCAAGACTTCAATTCATCGTTTTATTGCGACAACGCTGTTTCGTATGGTCAAAGGATGACCACACTCATCAGGCAATATCAACGAATGACCGTTAAATTTCACAAACTGGTAATTAAAAGCTAACTTTATAAAATATATATATATTTATTTATTTATTTATTTATTTATTTATTTATTTTCTTTTTGGCGCTGCTTTTTTGTCCATTAAACTCTTTCTGGTTCCGTTTCGAGATTCCATATTTTCAATACACAAGCATCTTTCTCTTTTTCCTATACTTTTTTTGAGAAGAAGCAAGCTTTGCTTACAAGGGCCAGTGAATGGTACATATAAAGTCATAGATCTCGAGAAAGTGGACCTGATCTTGGGATCCTTTTGCTGAGTCAAAAAATCTCATTTGTGAGTATTTCGTTTCCAATCTTGGATTCATTTAAGTCACAGTCTTGGATTTTCAATTAAGGGTCTTGTCGTCTTGGCGAGTCTTGGATTTTACCATTCAGTGCACCTCTTACAGACCATGTGGATGAATATACATGTAGTCTGCATACTAGCCAAGTGGCCCATCAGGGCGGAACTTATCCTAGGAGTATTTCTACTGCCCCCCGGATGGAATGCTTGGTCATTGCAGCGTTACCGTCAGCATTAAGTTCACCGGTACCAATTAGTACACCTGGGTGGAGAGAGGCACTGTGAGAGTAAAGTATCTTGCCGAAGAACACAACGCAAGGTCCCCGGCCAGTGCTTGAACCCGGACCACTCAATCCGGAGACAAGTGCATAGACCATGAGACCACCGCACCTCTCACTGTGGATGGATATACTCATTTTAAATGACTTACAATCGGTCCACCTGCTCCAGGTTCACCAGATCTTCCTCGTGGTCCTTGTGCACCCTAGTGATTGTAATCCAGATTAGTACATTGATCATCTTCAACAAAAGGGACACCTTCTCAACAAGATACCTTCAAGAAAACTACAGGACAACTCCTGTAGGGGTTGATCAGCCTCCACAAAAAGATGACTCCTATAACTAACAAAAGTGGTGCATATATATGTCTCTGCTGGGGAACGCCTAAGGTTTAACATTTGTAAGCAAGGGACACCTTCTATAAGGGATCACCTAGCAAATCGAGAGAACATATCTTAACTAGATGATACCCACTTAGCTTGCAATAGGAAATCTCCCATATGGTGTTGCATACTCTGCTCCCTTGAGAATAACCCTTTGATCAGAACATTACCTGCCACAAAGGACAATTCCCGGGGGGTACTCTCAGAAAGATTTGGTGGGGGTGTGCGGCCTGCTTCCCAAAACCATTACTCTATTTATGACCAAAATCTGCGATATTCCCTACCCTATTTATGACCTGACCAAAAATTCGGAACCCTTTTTATGACCTGACCCTTAAATCAAAACCCTTTTTCAGACCTGCATTATAATTACGTCCCCAGTTCAGACCAATGCTAAATTACCGTAAACAGGATTTGTGAGGGGCTTTGGTTGATTTTCTTTTCGATAATGACAAAAAAGTGGCTTCTTCTTAAAAACATACCCATATCAAGGCTAGAGTGCAAAAACCATACCCTATTTATGACCAAGATGGCTAAAATCAGCTAAAATCGATACCTTATTTATGACCAAAACGGCTGAAATACCATACCCTTTGGGGCCGCACATACCTATACAGCGCATATAAGGGAGTACCCCCACCTCCCTGGGACAATTAGTCTTGGTTAAAGCTACTTGTGTCTTATTACAAAAGCAAGGGGATTACCGGAGTTCCATCTGAACCCTCTCTGCCAGGTGCACCACCAAATCCCTGCAATTACAACATTCATACATCAGTAAATATTAATTGCATTTCAAGCCACCAACTATGGGTTATTGACCAAGTTCGAGATCAAGATGAATGGACATTGGCCAAGATATTTTTTGTTTGTAGAACAAGATGCAGTAGAAGTCCTTTAACATGCAAAAAGAAGGCCATGATATGCCCAGCTGATTTAACCAGACGAGCTTGCACTCGGTCAATTAAGAATTTATTACACAGAACATTTCTTTTTGTGGGATACTGTCAATGAATGGGCAATCCCAAGTAGGCAAGATAGCCCCATTCTAATTTCACCTCCTTTGGCAGCCAATGAAAGTACACTGCCTGATTTGGTTCATCTTGCACACACACGCACACAGAGCTAGACATGCACCTTTAATTTATAATGGCCAGGCTTACAACTGTGCTACACTTCTTGTACCCAGCACCCCTTTCAAAGTTGTAGCTTCAGGAGCATTTCAATCCACCTGCCTGTCCTTAGAGATGTAAGTTATCAGGCAAATCTACCAAAGGTGCCAAATGAACACTGTATGAAAAAAAAGTTTTGATGTTGATTACCGTTGCACCAGGACTTCCCTGGTCACCTCGTTGACCTTGTTCACCTTGGTCGCCCTGGCGGAAATAGATCAGACTGGATGTTATTTCATGTCACAGTCCAACAGCATGAGAGACTGCATTTTGCCACAATTTCCAAACAAAACTAACATAGGAGAAAACACTGTATAGACAAATAAAATCATAAAATCTATCAGCTAATTTAGATCAGATATTGAACATTTAATCACAATTAGGAATTGCTCTCAATTGTTATCTTAAAGCTGGTGAATTATCAATGAATTTGAGAAACATTCATTGACAATGGCAGCTATGACATCTGACCCCCAGGGTGGGGGAAGGGTACTCTACAAAGCCTTACACAGAGAGGTTCCACCCCAGGGTCCAATCCCTTACCTTTTTGTATACAGCATCATTTTGACAGAAAAGGTTCCCCTTTCACACGCCTTTAATTGAAAAAGATACCCTTTTCAAATGTTTTCATAACCAGCCCATATTATGAATAAATCGCCAAAAAAGGAATCAATCTTCTTGTCATTTTCATGTAGTGCTTAATAAACTAAATAATACAGCCATAAGGTGCATCTGTTAGAAATATTTTAATAGAAACCCTCTTAAAAAACTAAGGGATAGATTTCCCTACCTTTCATATGCCTCAACTTGTGAAATCTCTACCCTTTTATATAACTAGAGCCTGAGAAAGGTACCGCTTTTGGGCAGAGCCTCATGTTATAGGCCATTATAGGGGATAACACCCCCGCTCCCCCCCCCCCCCCCCCCCCCCACCCACTTCCCACCCCAGTCTCACCTAATTTAGCTGGTGCACTTAGTTTGTTGTACGATGTATGCCAAATGCTTTTAGCTAATTTAACAGCTCATAATTGTGCAAAAAACAGTGCATATATCCACCCCATGGAAAGTCACTGGTAATTCCAAGAGGGGGATCAAGAGCTCGAAAGCCAAAAAATTCAAAAGGAATAGCACAAGGCTAAACTGGAATTTAAAGAGGGGCAGCCACCTGGGGATTTCACATACTGTTCTAGCCAAAAAAAACCTTCTGTGGAGAGGGTAAGAATTATAATTATTTTTATACAACAAGCAACAGATTGCACTGCATGCAGCTCTCATGATTTTTGAAATGTTGCTTAGAATATTACCTTGTACGCAACCAATGTAAGCAGACTGCAAGTTTAATAAACACAATTTTGTGTCCTATGCTTCAATTGAGACTTATGGGAATGTTCTCAGTTAACATCTACACTATCTCTTTGAAAGGGATAACAGTCATTTTAAGTGACTAGGTAGTAATGCAAAAAATTATAAGATTGAAACAGAAGGCACAGTTTCATGTACATTTAACAAATTGCTTACCCTATCTCCTTTCACACCACTAAGGCCGCGTCTACCAGGAGCACCTGATGGGCCCTAAAAGGTTTATAAGATTGACATGTCAAGGTGCTGACTGAAAAACATTTTCAAGCCTGAACAATGTCCTGTAACAAACTGTAACTGTGATGTACATGTAGACTACTAACCTGAACATCATTCCCACTTAACCCTCCCCCTCCTCCTCCATGCCTGCTACATGAGCTTGCATGATTAGGCTTATTAAAATTAATTGCAAATAATTTAAATTAACACAATAACTTCATCTTTTATGGTACTTTAATCTGTAATTTGAATTTCTTCAAAACTAGAGTTACCCAAAACAAACTTCACTTTGTTTGTCAGACAACCTGAAGAGGACAGAGTCCACTTAAAGGGGCTCAGTCACGGTATTTTGAGTTATTTGGGCCACGTTCAAAATTACCTTTAAATGGTAGGAAACCTGAAAATAACAGTTTAATAAGATAGAAAAACACCAATGAGATAATGATAAACCATAAAGGCACAAGGATGGCCAAGGATGGAGAAGATTAACACGGATTGCACACGACAAATTTTAAAAAATTGAGGCTAAACTTTTCAACATGCACAAACCGTGACTGAGCTCCTTTAAGCCTCACAACAAAATCCACTAAGCCCCCACTTTCTTTGCATGCTACATACCCTTACCATGTACATTTACATGTTATGTTCTAAATAATGTAATGCATGTAATGGTGTGATTTGTACTAAATGGTACAATTATACCATGTATCAGATGTACTTTCTATATCTCCCAAACAATGCTATACAAACAATGGTACATGTCTACTGCATGTGTGGAATGTGTTCAATAAATGGAACTAATTCACACAATCGTACCCAAATAACATTTAGTTAGTCATAATTGTACACATTTGTACAATGCACGTGCAGATATTTGTTTAATCTAAACCGCTTATATTATAACACAGGCCAACCAACAGATACACAGGAATCCCAGAGTAGTGTGCTGAAACCATATGTGATAAATAACTCAAGATAGATTAACTATTAAAGATAATTGGAATATAAAATATAAATGTTACCGGTTCTCCGGGAGGCCCAGGGTCACCACTTTCTCCTGGAGGACCAGGCAAACCCTGGGTATAGAATTAAAAACACATGACAAGTTAAACGTCAATCAGGCCAGCTCAGTGGTAAAAGTTTATGTGTATACCAGCCAACATAGAGCAAATAAATTTTTGCAGTTTGTTCCATTCTCAAGGTTCCCCTTGGCTTTGCTTGAGAGAACATGGGTCTCGGGATAACAAAACTCACTGTTTCCCTTGGGGCCAGTCATTAAGTGCTTCATAAGTAATGAAGCTGTGTAATGCGAGCAGCAAAGATGAAACATCCCCTTCTTTTCCTCCTGAATATGTCCCAGCTGGGACAACTCCTCTCACTCTCTCACAGTGCACCACTCTAACTCAGTCTCCGTTATAACTATAATTACTCATTAAGTGCCTGCTCACCACGTCGGGATCATCACCTTGTAGGGCATGGTGGGGTGACTTGCATGTCTCAGTGACCCCTCAAGCTATGCTGCAGGGAGTTCTAAACTCCTGCTAGGGTCACCCATGCCAGATAAAGGCTGAAGGGTGGAGGTCAGAAAAAGAGCAATCCCCTGGTCCTCTTGGTTGGGAGTTGGGCGTAAGGCCAACAACCTTACCCTATAAAAAAATTGTATGCCAGAAACCGAAACCAGTATAGCAGACGTGGATCAGAGTGGGGCAGGCCACCCCTCAACGACAAAAATGAATTGTCAAAGCCTTCAAGTCAAACCCAACTGGGCACCCAAAGGCCAATCACCCAAGTCCGTAACAAGGATTGACTGTTGGAATGTGAGGACTCTATTCCAGGTATGAAAACTTGCCCAGCTGACAAGCGGACTGAAGAGATACAGAATAACAACATGAAGTGGTCAATGCTGCAGAAGTTGAAATGAGTGGCCCGTACTCCTGGGGAACAGCCAAAGCATTCATGTCCAACAAAATCACTTTTGGGTGCTAAAAATGCACCAGAAGGCACCTCATGATCAAGGCACCCAGATTTTCAAAATCTTCTAGAGCCAGCTTTACCCATCTCTCTCAGGTATAAGGCGTAACCCACTCCTGCCAGCACTCTTCCCCACATGGCCACCTTAAATGTGGCCCAAATGTACTATATTGCCTTCTTTATGATTTCCTCCTCCTACTGTATTTAAATTTGAAAATCCTGATTTGTGCGATACATACATCGCCTCCATTCCGTCCTGCCTCACCAGGTGAGCCTGGAGAGCCCGGAGCTCCCTGTAAATAACAAAAAATCAATTTAATTTAATTAAAAATACAAATGTAATTATTATAAAAATTATTAATTATCATTATATATTGAAATGAACTGTAAATAGGCCATTTCCTAGTTACTTTGTGCCTCTGTTTCAAAACAAGTCTTTGTGTGTAACCTTTCATACGATTAATTAAACTGAATATGTAGACAGAACACGTTTTCATATGAATGGTGTCGCAAGAAGACTCATTTTGACCTAGAGGCAAAAGGCAACTTGGAAGTGGCCTTATAATTGTTTTAAACTCTGGCTCTCACTAGATTATTCACCAATCTTTCATTACGATTTTAAATGCATATACCCAGCTAATGTAGGATATTTTAAACACTAGCCAAGTCTCATTCAATTACATCTGATTGGAAAACGTAAAATGTTCCCTTGCAAACAATCAATGATACAAATTTTAATACAGCAACTTTCATAGCATGTGGCATCATGCCCTTCATGAGGGACATGTTTATTATCGAAGTTAAAGTGGGTAAGATGACAGGAAATTAAAGCAGGGCTTTAAAACAGATGCAGGAAGTGCATCAAGTTTGCATGATTTCATCAATTAATGTAAAGCACCATGGACTATTAGTGGGTTTGGCGCTCTACAAATAATTATTTTATTCTTATTCTTGTTCTCACTCCTGCTTCTGCTCCCGCTCCTGTTCCTGTTCCCATTTTTGTTCTTGTTCTTGTTCTTATTCTTGTTCTTGTTCGTGTGCGTGTGTGTGCTCATGTTCGTGTTCGTGTTTGTGTTTGTGTTTGTGTTTGTGTTCATGTTCATGTTCTTCTTCTTCTTCTTCTTCTTCTTCTTCTTCTTCTTCTTCTTCTTATTGTTGTTGTTGTTATTATTATTACTATAGAACTCCAGCCAAAGCCAGGAATACTGAGCCAAGAAGTGTTAAGACCACTTATAAAGCAAGTTTTTTATTAGGCTAATTTTTTGTCACATTTTCACATTATCATTATTGTTATCGTTATCATTATCATTATCCTTATTGTTATTGTTATTGTTATTGTTGTTATTATTATAACTGCTATTACCAAAGAAGACTCAGTAGATTGTCTTTTGTGGGAATTACAAGCTTTGGTTAAGACTTAAGACTTAAGATCTCTAATAAATTGGTACCCGAGACATTAAGTAACTTATAAGTACTCTAATTTATGAATTTGCAGATTAATTACTATAATTTATTATTATTTCTAATTTATTTGTTAATCCTTGGGTAAGTGTAACTTTACAAAATTGCACCAATTTTTGACAGAAAGAGTAAAACACTGCTTAATGTTACAATCATAATTCCTTTTAATTGAATCAGAATGTAAGAGAAATTAACCACTGGAGCCAAAATTTAAAGTTGAAAGAAAACAAAATCCTAGAGCCAGTTCTAAGCGTGGCATTAAAAAAGTTTTATATTAAGTTACATGTACATGTAAATCTAACATGTTTCAAACATCAAACAGCACGATAATAGTGGTATGTTACACATTCCGTCCACCGGTTCAACGTTATTACATGTATATAAAATGGCTGTGGACCCAGGAAATTTATCAAGATGAGGGTTTGAAAATTTAAAGTTTAATTACTTATTTTTATCTAGTTGTGTCACATACTATGCTCCAGGTCAGAATCAATGCCATTAATGCAAGTTGAATAAAACTTGTCTAATTCTTACCGCTGTTCCAGTGTCTCCACGAAGACCTGTTTCACCAGTTTCGCCACGTTCTCCCTGTCACAAAGGGAAAAAAAAAACACATTTACTGTAGGTAACTAAATTTAAGACAGCTGGCGAGGATGAAAGAGTACAAACCAACTGCATTTAGGAACACTAGAGGTTCAGGTAGATAGATAGACACTTTTATTTAAAAGTAAAAATCTGAAGCCGGGTAATTTCAGGGTAGTCTCTTCATTCATGATCAGGCTTACAAAGCATCTCTGCCATCAATAGGAACCCTGAAGCTATTTACCTACCATAAATTACACAATAATAGGATGTATACAAAAATAAAAATATAGATATATAAAAGTAGGTTGCCAACTCCAAGGAGAGAGAGACTCTTTAGTGTAACAGCCAAGATTGCTTCCCTTCAGAGGTGTAAATTATAGATTTTGGTAACCACTTACATGTAGGCTGGTGTGAGTAGTATACTTAAAATGTTTTTACTCATCAATTAAGGTAATATTTTTAGGGGTTGCATGCAGTCAAAGAAGTAGAAATTGTTGTTGAATAGTGCTAAATCACACAAATTTTGTTTTTTGCTCATTTAATTTGTCCCTCAGTTTCTGAAACCAAAGAACTAAGAAAATATGTAGATTTACAATTTGCATATTCGCTTGGACATGAGATGCATCTATTTAAGGTGCTCTAAAAGTATGCATGCACGTTTAAGTGGCTTAAGGTAATTCTGTTGAAATTGTTCTACTATCAAACTTTTTTGAAATGGCATAATTAACATTCATGATAAGAACATTAAAAATGCTATAAAAAAATGGGGACACCGTGCTTGTTTACGCGTCACCAGGCTCTTAAAATGGGGCATTTTTACTGGTTGGGCGTTAAAAATGCGAATGACCTTCATACAGCCTGTTAAGTCTTGGTCACTTGAAAGACACAAAATTTTATCTCAAAAGTAAAGCTTCTTCTATTCACATAAGCGTGCAATATTGCTTCCTCTAAGCCGTTTTTGATTGCCTGGTTGTGGGAATATTGCACTTCCTATTTATCCTTCCACTTCACAGTTCCTTGGTTAGCTTGAAGTCCTTGCCTTGGCCAAAATACACCCAGTACAGAACTATTTTCCCAAAAAAAATCATGTTCCACCATCAAACTTTTTTTCTTCTTCAAATATGTTCTTTATTAGACTGTTCTTAGCAAATACCTCAAAAAAAATCAGGGGTCACCGTGCTCATTTAAGAGAAAAGGAGCATTTATTTCGCTATCGAGCTTAGTTTGAGGGAAATCTCTTAAGTCTTGTACGAGCACACGCTCATGTACGCGCTCCTGATGACGTGAAAATCGTGCGCAGTAGGGTTGCGCAATGCAATACTAAGAAATCGTCTTAAAGAAGTGTGTACAGTGTGAATGCAATTAACACAGATTCAAATTTGGAATTCACAAATCAGTTATTAAAACACCATGTTTAAACTAACCTCCTGTCCTCTTGTACCAGGAGGTCCTGACCTCCCAGGAGAACCCTGGAAATAAAATAAATAATAAATAAATAATTAATGAATGAATGAATAATACTACTAACAGTGTATCATCCAGTAACACCAAGCAGTATGAATGGTCAAGATGTTTTATCCTGATCATTCCTTTTATCATCCATGCTCTTTAAAAAATGATACCTGCCATAAATATAATGAAATATACACTATATAGATTTAGCCAAGCCTAAAAGTGGAGCTCCTGGTTACAATAAGTTTATCCTGGGTTGAGCCTGTGATCCAGTCAAAAACCTGTACCTGAGCAGAGGTCAACTTCAAAAAAGGATGTGACCTCAATTGACCTCTAAGCACGAGCCTGTAATATGGCCACATGATAATGGTGAGCTGATACCTTGTCTTGACAGGTTTCAATTGAACATATTGTAACATGGATGTCCAACAACAAAGATGCACACTATAAACCCGCCACTCCAAACCTCTAACAGAAAAGCCCAAGGAATGAGGTTGTTGCAGGATGACATTTCACATTGATTTTCATGAGGGGGCGTATGGATAGAGGGACGGACAATCATGTGACAACCAACAGTTTTTAGCTTGATGGGTTACCAAATTTTCTAAGTAATGGGGCTCTACTGACACATCCCTTTGGTGCCCAAGAGCTCCACTGTAATGGCTACTGTTATATATGCAACGGCCATTAACTACCTTAAGGTTAGATATTTTTAAAGAGATTTGACAGTAAACAATTTTAAAAAGTAACTCATCGTCAATTTGAGTCTGGCTTAAAGGGAAAGCATATTCCAGCTGATATAAAATTTTGTGTTGTAATATGGGTATGGCCACCCTGGAAGCTTGAGGCCATGACCTTTAAGGGAAATGTGAGTATCCAGTACATATATCCTGTTAATTTTTGACGTACCCAATTATTCCAATTTCAGAAATTAACAATTCCCTACTTGATATCCCAGGATATCTGTTCTAATTGTCCCACTTCCATTAATTTTACTCCCAAATATCCTGTGCCCCATGAATGTTTTTGCTACTGTAAATATTCTGTATTCCAGTAGCCCCTAATTGGGGCATTATAATTCTGGCAGTTAAAGAGAAAATCAATGCTGAAAAAAGGTGAAGGTGCTCAAAGAAATATTAGCCAAAATGAAAAAACTTATTTCAATTTTGGCTTGGAATCTTGTCACAAAATCAATTAGCTAATACCTCAAAGAAAATACATGTATGCGCGCTTTGTTAAAAATCATGTTTTTATAACTTGATGAACCACAGAAAAGTTCTCACAGTCACTTTGTTTGTTATTTTCTTTGAACTGTTTTCTAAATAAGATAAAAATTTTCTTCATGTTCCAGGCGAGTTATAAAAGCACTCAAGAAAGTTTGGGAGAATTTGAAAAAGCTGTGAAAACATTCATCTATTGGCTTGTGTTCCCACAGTATTTCTTATTCTCCCAAGCTACGATCCACTCCTGTCTTCTATTTCTTAAATGCAATCCACTTCTATCTGCAATCTTGTACTTCTTGCCAAAATAATTTGGCCTTTAAGACATTCCTTAACACCATACTATTATTTACTTAGCTAGACATAATTAATACTTATTAATTTAAATAATGTTAGTAGTAACTCTGCAACCAGTACTAAGGGCCCAGAACTTACAGCTTCCCCAGGAGGTCCCCTGACAGTCTGGATTCTTGATGCACCAGGGCCCTTTGAATCCTGAGAACGAATCTTTAAACACAAAATGAAACTAATATTACAACTTCGATCAGGCTTAAATATTACTGACCAAATGTTGCCAAGACTCTGAACAAGAAATTCAAGGGAAGGAAGTGGTGTAAACGTACGCCATAAAACTGGCCACTGTAGGGGGGAAGGGGAGGTCAGAAACTCCCGCATCCCGTACCCTGCTCACCTGCTTCTGGTACCTTTATCTCCTGCCTCCCGCCACCTATTCTCTCAGGCTCTGGCCCTCTATCCCCCCCCCCCCCCCCAACCAATGTTGTAACCAGAAAGAAACACAAACTTAAAATAAAGAATGAAGATAAAAGTACATGTGCATAACACTTAGTATAAGACACTTGCCAGACTCTTGAAGGGCATGGAATCTCTCAGAGTTTCTGGGATCCATATAATTATAACAAAAAGTAAACTGAGTACACATGTACATAGTTTATTCAAATAGTTGAATGGCTGGAGACTTTATCCAAATTCTTTCATTTTTCTTTTTGGGGTTTGAGCACAAGGGAAACCTCCTGATCTTCCAGATTTGGATTTTTCTAAGTTAATTATTCATCTCTACAACAATGTTCATCACTAGTCACCAAATAGATTTGAGTTTGATTAATGGTGTCTTTAAAACTTGAAAATATTGAGGAAATAGCACTACAAGTAAGAGTCAATGTGGGATAAGGATGTCTGTAAGGCTACGGTAACTGTCACTATTATTGAGAACTAGCCACTTTCGGGTCAGTGATATTTAGGCTAACCAGAGCGCTATTTAGGCTAACCGTGGTGCCATTCCTCCATTTTGTGTTTTAAAAACACCCTTTCATTAATACCTCAGCTCCGTCCTTAAAAACATCCGTCTTTAACTGTCAATTTGATATGTAGTCTGCACAGCGAAACAAGTTAAAGACAGTCCCCAGAATGCTAGCCTAATCATTTCAAGTCTCACTTGTGACAGCAATCACAATTATTGTAACAGGTTACCAACAGGGTTACCTCAGAAATTGTGAGTGGATCAGGACCTCCTTCATCTGGTCCTCCACCAGGAGGAACCAACACAAATGGGCCAGGAGGGCCAGGCCGTCCAGGAAGGCCAGGTGATCCAGGCAATCCCTTGGGTCCAGGTGAACCATCTTCACCCTGACCAAGAAGGAAATTTGCATTCAGAACACAAAACTATTTTGCAAAACCTACATAGAAGTACTACGTACAGTGTATTAGTAAGGAGCAGCTAATCATTGGTCCCTTAAAACATTTGACTGGTGACCTGCCTAATGCAGAAGTTTACTAATAGACATATTTTTTGAGTCTTACCATCTTAAAATTTTCCCCAGTCTTACATTCTCTCGATTACTAACTCTCACCAGCTTGCAAAGTCTCAAAGTTACCATTCTTCACCTCTGGAATTATGTTGTGGCCCAGGCGGGTGCAATAGTTAAGAAATTTCATTTTAGCACAATTTAAAAACACAACGCACATGCACAGTCTGTACATCACTCACATGCTTTACCAATTAAAGTTTAATACACAGGGCCAACTATACATTTACAAGTTTGAGCACACACAAGTTAACACGTTTTTTAAAGGAAATAGCTAGACAGTATATTTTAAAAGCTTAGTTCCTCATGCAATATTGAGTTATATAAGCAAGCACTTCTGAATAGTTTTAGAATACTCAAGAAGAACTTATTCAACCATGCCTCATGCTTTTCTTAAAGCACTTTTCTGGCATAAATTTGGTAAAAATTCCTGCAGCATTGTTCAGTTCCTGCATGGAACTACATGTTCATGCAGACCAATTGAACTACACAAGTAATGTCAGCTCAGGTTCATCAACAGCCGCGTTAATATTTGTATATGAAATAGGACTACCTCATGATCCAATTTGGAAATAATCAGATGGAAAAAAATTCCCAGGATTACCAAAAATTGGATGAAGCTACAGGCAGTCAAAGGAACTTTTTGAATTTCATTACTTCAAAACAGAACTGTACAAATTACTCGCCATAAATTTAAACACTGTACGTATAATCCAGACAAATTGCAAAATTAGCAAATAATCAATTGTGCACTGGAGTAGAAGTTTGGAAAAGAAGTGCAGGCTCCTTGTCTGAACAGCAGCTGTTAATCTAGGCTAGAGTCACCTAGAGTTTGAGCTGACTTAAATTTAAGCTTAAATGGCATTAGAAGTCGGCCATTCAACTTCAGAGGGAAAGCATTTCAGAAACCTACCGTTATCCCTCTGAGCCCGACAGGTCCATCAACACCAATAGGCCCTGTGGCTCCCTAAAAATATAGATTGAAATAAATTAATCTTAGTGGTAGGCCATTTCACTTTTGATGGAGAGAGAAGGTGATTTTGAAAAAAAAAATATCCTACAAGCATATTTGTACCAAAAAAATTCATGCACTTATGCATTCATGCACATTTAATAAGCAGAGAAAAAAAAACCGACAAAAATACATCATACCTACACATACGCTCTGAAATTAAAATTTCTAGTGCACGACAGGGTTCAGTACAAACTAAATTCATGCTTTTACCATATCATTCACCCCTACCTCTGCCCCCAAGAGTCTGTTCCCCCCCCCCCCCGAGTCTGTTCTCTGAGTCACATTATTGACACCACATGGTGTTAATAATGTGTCTCACAGAACTGAACTTTACATGCTTCAATAGGTTTGATGAAAAAAGTGTAAACAAAGTTCATTAAAGCAATGCAAATGAGGCTTTAACATTGAATGTTGGAAGTGAAACCATGCATGTAACATCACAGGTTTTGAAAACTAAAAAGAAATAAACAGGTGCAGTAAAAACTATAAATTAATTACAAGTTATTATTAGATTTCAAAAGCAATAAAAGTGGTCGGATGCACAAAAAGTTAACAGACTTATGTGTCCGTGCTTAGATTTATTTCATTCGTTGATCATACGTGGGCAAATATCTGTAGCAAAACAACAAAAACCAGAAAATACAAAAACTTCTTTTCATGGTCTTTTACTAAAAGTTTTTTTAGCTAAAGTGGTAGCATACAATGGTGGTTCTTAAAATAAATCCTGACACAAAGATCAGGAAGAGGATGGCAGCTGTAGGAAGGAGTTTAATCTTGTCTAATTAAAATTAATATACAACAGTGGGAGGGGGGAGGTGGAAGTACCGTGATGTAAGTATAGCCAAGCCAGTAGTATATAAAAATTGTATGATTTGTAACTGTGGCGTAAATACCGTAAAGTAAGGAATGTAACGTTATGTAAGTTGGGTATTTCGTGTAACTATCTTAATGTAGGTAATTAATGTATTAAGCTTAATGTATTGCATTGTAAGCAGTGTCTGTAAGTAGTTTGCATTGTAAGTAGTTTTGTCTGTGAGTGTGGAAGTAATTGTTTAAAAAAAAAAGATAGGCAACTGTAGATGATTGTGGAGCCAACAAAAACGTTAATGTCAAAAGGCAAACAAAAAAGGCCTTAGTTCATAACCTTACCTAAAATTAAGACCTTTGAGTTGTCTCCACTCTAAGTGTACCCGACTGATTCTACTTCCACATTTTACACACACTGTAAGTTGTCTTACACAACGTACTCCTATGAAGTCAGTAAGTAGCTGCTGAACATTTGTGAGCCTGCACAAAGGTAAACCTATTTTTAAAAAAAACTTTTTAATATGGAGTTTTTGTGAAATACCTTATCGCCTCTCGGGCCAGGATCGCCAGGCGGCCCTACCTGAAGTATAAAAAGATAAAAGGAGTTAGTGTTATTTTCAGAGTTTATTGAGATGGCAGTCAAGCGACCTAAGGTGAATTATTTTTGCCATTTTGTGTCAATAATATTGATCTTGGCCGTTTGTTTTAAGCTTAATTTTGGAATGCATGTTTTACTGGCCCATTTCATCTCAGTCATACTCATTTAATCATGCTTTCCGAGACTTTTTTCCCAGTTTTCAGCTGATTATCAGAAATAATGACTGACCACAACAACAAGTTCAACATTTGCATTCTTATATCACAGCATGTAACACAACAATATTTACCCTTCGTGGAGGTGGTGGTCGCTGTTCGGCTATGAAAAGGGAACAATAAGTGTGAGTACCAGTTAAATGAAAATGTTTTTGTTTTTTTACTCTCAGACCACTCTACATATATCCGTTTTATGTGACTTGCTTGAGACAAGCAGCTGGCAGAAGTGAACTAAATCCTTGCGCAGTTATTCAGCTACCCAAGGGTAATGAACTCTATATTGATCTGTTGACCATGCTTGTTCAGTCCAGATGGGTGGATTTTGGCATCATTCCTTTTTCTTTCTTTCTTTTTTTTTTCTTTTTTTTTTTTTCTCGCTTGTTTATGGAACTAAACTAATCCTTGACCAGAGAACAACTTGTAAGACATTTAGAAAATTATGATAAGAAGGATAACATACAAATTTTTGTATAGGTTGAAAAAATTCTGTACAAGTTGCCAAAGCAGAGTTAATGTTTTAGCGATCATAAACTTTCCACCCTGTCACAGCTCAGGCACATCTTTCTCAATTGAATGTGGCGGAAATCTGTTTGTCACATGAGCTTGGGTCAACCAAGGAATGGGCCAAAACATCCATGTATAGGGCTGGAAATTCAAATACATGGTTTTGATTGAGTGTCAGGGACTGGAGCAGAATTTCCAAGGCCTCATAAATTCTCCTCCTCCTGACGCTCAATTGAGACCATGGATTTGAACTTCCAGCCCTATACGGGGATGTTTTGGCATGTGACTTGGTTCAGCCATGCTCACAGGACAAAAAGCTTTGGTATCTTGTTTCTTACTAGCTATTAACCTGTTTACAATGTATGACAATACCAGAGAGTGATTTACATTAAAAAAAAACACAGTTGGTGATCGAATGATAAAAAAATTATTGAACTCAGTTATCCTAAGATATCATGATTTGTCAGTGTTGTGCAGATCAATTATTAATGTCTCATCCTTCAGCTTTGGCAAATAATTGATCTGCTCGGCACTGACAAAATCACAATGTTTTTTTCACCCTCATCCAGTAATTGTTAACTCATTCATTCAGATTAGTCCACATATAAGAATTAATTAAACCATTCTAAATTAAGAACTAAAGCGAACCTTGGCAAGCAGATAACTTTATCTGTTCTATGACATTTTCCAAATCATTGAAATCAGCAGTGTACACATTTCTTGTATTTCCCGCCATCTTCTCCAACTCAGCGTTATCGAAATTCTTTCCAACACCTATAGCAAATATGGTAGCTTCTTTTAATGTACGTAATTCATTTGCCGGTTGCTCAACTGAATCATCTGCCTTTCCATCTGTGATGACAATACAAACATTGGGTTTATCTTCTCTGTCTTGCGCTGGCGTATACAACTGAGTCCTTGCTTTTTCAAGTGCTTTTCCTGTGGATGTTCCGCCAGAGGGGTATTGCATGTCGTCAATGGCTTTGTCGATGTTTTTTTTGTTGAAGTAAGTCCCCAAACCAAACACCGGTTTAACATACGACGAAGACGAGTATATAATTGCACCTACATGGGTATTGTCAAAACCTACATTGAATCCATCAATCACCCTTTTTATAAAGGTCTTCATCAGGTCGAAGTTTCCTGCTCCAGCTTGCCTGATACTTCCACTGCCGTCAATCAAAAATGTCAGATCAAAGTCTTTGTCACACACTGTTGAGGTAAAGTAACAACCTGAGTTTGATGGATAATTAATTCTTTATTTATAAATACTGTTGTACCTGGCTAATTCAAACTCTGTTTTTTCGAACCCCCGTTATTTCAAACTCAAACCATTTCTCTTGGATTTGCCCTTCAGTCAGTTTACTATCGGCTATTTCAAACTCCCGCCATTTCGAGCTATTTTTTATTTCCCCTGAGAGTTCGAAATAGTGTGGTTCAACTGTAATTCTTTTCCCTCTTTCACTTGAAACTACTTGAGGTATACTCAGCTCGTTGTCAACTTGAAAATGACGTACGCCTGTTCTGCAGGCTAGATAGTTAACTACCACAGTAACAAGTTTGTCAAGCTGAAGTCTGTAGTATTATAACACTTGCCCTGATGAAGAATATGAGAAGTTTTATTACCGTTTCTAAGAAAGCATAACTAAACATGAAGATATATAAAGTATACTGCATGCAACAAAGAAGATACACTAGCCGAGGAACTTATTTGCATAATTTAACATATAAATCGGCTGGCAATAAATCTAGCTTGTGAGAGGAAAATAATGTAACAATATAATATTAATAGTAATAATAATACTGTATTGATAAAAATTTAGATAGCGCGACTTTCCATGAAATCGTATAAAGTCAGCATTTCGAATTCAACATTTTGCAGTATTTGTTTCATACGAACTGTATTTCGCGGCAGATTTGTCGTTCTTATTCAAAAAGGTGGCGAACTGGGCGATCTTTGTATGGTTTGAGTTACACTGTCACACAATGAAACTATAAGACAAAACCCCTCTATTTCAGCATTCCTGTGTCGTGCAGTGGCCTATCGTATCGGTTATCGTCTTCAGATTATAAAACAACGGTCATCATAGTTCGCTTTTTGCACCCAATGACCAGAACTTAACACAAAAAGAGCTTTTTTTTTTTCAGTTGTTTGAAGCATACGGGAGTTTCCCTCCTTGTTCTTCGTAGTTCTACAATATGAACGAAAACTGGCGTGCTAAACATTCGTGAGATAACACGTTACGTGAGTTCCAAACCCCGGGAAACCACAAGATCGGCCTGTTGCGGTTCTAATCTTCGTTTTCCAAATTTTACCATCAAGCATGAAATTTTTTTCGCCTTCAGTCATTTATGATCAAAATATCTTATTCTTAACTTTTCTGGTGATGTAAATGTTAATATGTTCGATGTCTTAAAGTGATTACTGGCAGATTTTCCGTTGAGCACCGGAATGGCTTTCCTTGTGATAACAATATCTGTTGTCTTTGAATTTATGATCACGCAGGCATGTGTCTGAAGACCTACTGCTACCTTTTCTCAGAGAATGTCTTATTTAAAGAACTTTTCAGCAACACTAAGTACCTCTTACAGCCCATACACGTCTTTGGTATACAAAAGGGGCATTTAAGTCAATAATCATAATTTGCGTTTGAATATAGTTAAGTTTAATTCTCGGGTTTATTTAATTTTCTATACTTTGCCAACTTCATGTAGAATTTACACATAACAGCTGGCAGGCGAAATATCAGTTATACCGTTTCCCTTGGCTTAAACTGTTAACTCGATTTAATAGTGGAGTAACTTGTACGAGCTTGGGGTACACTGTCGATCTGACTACTATCGTCTCACGCACACGACGTGCTCTAAAGACACGCGACGGGTTTGCAATGTCGTTTATATACACGAGGGGTTGCGCAGAAAGGTTTACAACTGTTTCACATTGTATCGATTATCTTAAATTTTTTTGTCCCTACCGTTTCCTTCCTCTTCGCCTCCTTCACCTTCTCCGCCTTCCTCTTGGGCGTACGCCGCACTAAGAAGAAGACAGACTACCGCTAACAGGCGCAGAGGCATTAAAGAGTTGTTGGAGGAGACCATGTTTGATAGCAAAGCGTCGTAAACAGGCCCTCCTTGGCGCAAAATGCGTACAAGTACACAACGCCAGCAAGAGACCTTACAACGACCCAATGGCTACAGAAGACGAAAGAAAGTGGTCTGTCTGCACCTTTGAAACAAAATACGTGTACTATAAAATTGTGAGCTGCATTCATATGTTGGGGTCAATTGTCTGTAAAGCGCGTATGTGAATAACGCGGTATTGTTCTCTGTTGCTTGTGACGCGCGCCAGATACAGGGATTCTCAGTGTAGGGGCTTTTAATACGTACATATTTTGTTATGTCAAGATTTCTGTTACGATGCAGATGTCATTCGAAAGAATGGTCTTCGTTGTCACGACAAACCCAATCAGCCCATGGATAAATCACGCCTTTTTTTCAACGAGAGACACTTAGAGCCACAGTTTTTCGTAGCTTCCCGCATTGCTGTTCACATTGTATAAACGAGGCAAACATCATGTCACAAATCAGGCGACGAAACAACATGGCTTTGTCATTGTGAAGTGCTTCGAAAATTCCTTGATAGCAAGGTCACGCAGCTGCTAAACATCTTTTTGCTTTTTGTACACTTAATATTCGGTTGGCCATTACTACAACCAGATTTGATAAAAGTAAAAGCTATATAATGTCTTAACTGGAACCATTAAATCTTCTACCTACATCTTTCTTGGCATTTTCAGACTGGTAGATTTGATGGATTTGCGTGATTTATTGATAACAGAAATTTTTTATGGCATTCGGAAGCTCACACGGGCTTGCGTGACTGTCTGGCGTGCCACAACACACGTCACGCACCTTGACCCACATATGTTATTGTAAATAATGCAATGCAACACTGTCTGTCGATTGTAAGTATTTTTAAGTATTTATTACAGCATGTACAAATAATATCAGATCTTTTTGTTGACAAAGTATTGAATTAGTAAACGAAGTTTCCATCACCTTAAATAATTGAAAAAATTCGTTAGAAAAAGAGGAAACATCTCACGTTGCGTCCGCACTACGCCGGAGAAATTTGAAAACGCAGCTTTATTCCAACGGTTAGGTCTACCGCCCACACTAACACGTCACGAAAACGGGGCTTATCGTAAACACTATTCAAACTGAAGGACTTTGAAAACGCCGGCTTTGCGCTTTAGTGTGGACGGAAAACATTTTGAAAACGGAGCTTTTCGAAAACGCCGCTTCAAACCGGAGGAATTCGAAAACGCCGTCTTCGCGTTTTCGTGTGGACGGAAAACATTTTGAAAACGGAGCTTTTCGAAAACGATGACATCACGATAGTCATGTGATTTCCCTGACCGAGTTTTCCTCAAACACAAATCCAAAATGACCGGTAATGGTTGCGTTTTAAAATTCCTCCGGCGTGGTGTGGACGGAAACCATTTGATGCGTTTAAAAAGTGGAACCTCCGTTTTTAAATTCCTTCAGTATAGTGTGGACGGTGCCTTAGGCCAAGTTCAGACGCCGTACTTCACATGGACCGAATCAAATGCAAATGTATTTTCATTTTTAATTGAACGCTGGCGTTACATATTTAGCTTGAGCAAGCTCTAGACATTTCTTATTTGCCTGGCTACAAAGCCCAGTAGTTCATGGCAGAGGAACATGGGGAGGTCTGTCAAGGTAGAGGCCCGATAAAAGGACCATTTACGCTGGCACCAAGTGGATTATTCTGGGAGATCACTGCGTCTTCGTCAACAGTTCTTTGAGTCTCAGTTGAGCGCAGTCGGCCGTTAGTCGAGCCTCGGGGTCTGGATCCCAGCATTCCTGCACTGTCTGACAAATCAGTTTCACGCCCTGTAGCGAGAGCAAAACAAAAAACTCTCCGTTGTTGTTATCATTTCAAAGTAGAAAATATACTGAGATAAATTTCTAGTTCTATATTATCCAGTATTTTGCCGTGATCAAGGATTGTGGGTGAGTTCATGCAACTTACAGAAGCAAAATTAAATATAAATTAAAGCGAACTAGCGTGTACAAAAAGGTTTGGGTTTATCTTTTTACCAGTGGAATGGCCACCATTTAGTTTGTGCGTTACGTATATTGATCTTCAATAAAGACAGTTTGCTATCTTTCGTTCTCACAAGGCAGGTTGATGCTGTCAACCTGTTCTTTACATTCAGTATTCCTTGCCTAACCTATACTTTTATTCCTGGTGAAAACCTTTAGAGCCAGACAGTAAGCTACTATCTTAAGCCTGGTTTTAACTAGCGACGCAAGCACAAGCGCAAGCACAAGTGCAAACACAATAATTCTTATTTCACCGTAAAAACGGTCTTGACACAGGCATGAGCGCAAGCACAAGCACAAGGAACAAAATTTTCTTTTTCTTGTGCCTGCACTTATGCTTGCGTTTGCCCTGCAACAAGTGAAAATGAAATACCGCTCAGGCATAATAAAAACACAAGGATATTTACCACACGTGGTTATGTTTGGCCAGTGAAAACACTGTATCCAGATTACCTGCTTTGCTTGTGCTTTGCTTTGCTTGTGCTTAAGCTTGTGTTTGCGTCGAATTTCGTTTAACTTGGGTCATCCCTATTCTTTTGCTTGCGCTTGTGCTTGCGTCCTTAGTGAAAACCAGGCTTTATAATTTCTCCTTTCAATCGTCTCGCATGTATAACTATGAATGGTTATCTTTTTTCAATGCCATTGAAAAGCCGTAATCCACTTGGATAATTGGACGGAATCGGTCATTCCACAAATAACACAGACGGGTTGTGTGACTGTACAGTACCATTTTCACTGAAAGCATGAATACGTTAATAGTTACTGGCGTTTTTTTTTTTTTTTTTTCATCCTACAAGGTTCGTTCCCCGGGTAAAGTTACCTCATGCTCAGTTCCTGGCAGGTGAGGTCTACACTGCTTTAGTGCAACAACTTCAATCATATTGTTCAATGTCACATCAGTGCCAACCGTCTCTGCAAAAGGTAGGTGATACTCATCGAGACGCGCATCTGAAAACAAAACATTAATTCGCTCTTCTCGCTCAGAAGTCCTTTACATTTATTTATTTATTTATTTATTTATTTATTTATTTATTTATTTATTTATTTTCTTAAGTAACGAAAGTGTCGGGTAGAGATGTGCTCAAAGGAAGGGCCAGCTAAATGAACAGGGCCAATCTTTGTCTTTTCTCCATAAGCTCCGGTCTTATGGGCCACTCCTTGGCTCGTATGCAGACTTTACCTTTCTTTACCTTATTCGAACTGTGAATCCTCTCAATATTAAAATTTGCAATCAAGGGACCAAACAGTCCATCTCACAAAGGGTTTGTAAGAGTTTTTGCTTGTTATGTTTGCTAAGACACTGCAAAAGTTAGATGCGTTATACGTCTGCGACGTATCGTTCGTCTTCCAAGGGAAATACGGCTATTATTAACCTTTTTGCTTCACTGAGCAAGTGAGAGGGTGACAGTGCCGTATTTACCTGCAACCTCGCAACGTGAAATGATCTCCCAGAGCACCAAGGCCATTGAGTAGATATCCATTTGCTTAAAGGCGTCCGTGCTGCCCAGGTCCGCAGTTGCAAGCAGCTCCTCAGGAGACATGTATCTATATGTTCCCACCTGTATCTGTTGAGATCAGACGCCTAGTCAAGCCTGGTTCCTGGGGGGGGGGGGGGGGGGGTGAAAAGAGCGGTTTTGCTACCTCTTAGGGTGTTCAGGTCCACAGCGGGAGTCCTGTGGTATCTTTTAGGAGGTTGAACCGAAACAAATGACAGGAGATAATGTGTTGTTTTAGAATTGGTACCTCTTGAGGGTAAAAAAATCCAAGCCACGCCCACAAAACAGGATTATGGTGCCTTTTAGGAGCTCTTTTCAAAATTTCCGACGAACACCCCCTTCCTTTTTACATGGGAGACCCCCCTCCTTGGACCTGGTTCTGTCACACTTGCAACATAACGACATAAGAAGGACGTTTTGTAGTTATGTTTGCGGAGTGAACATGCTGACATAATGACATATTAGCAACATAACAGCATGAACATAACGACATGCACATACAAAAACCGATCTCTTCCTGGTTCTCATTACCGATATAAGCGATATATTTTGTCGTAATTCATTATGTCCTTATGTCGCTAGAGTGACCAGACCTCAGCGGAATCAACAGCGTTGGCCTCATCATCAATCAACAACGGTGGACTCATGCTTAGTGCTCTCGACTCAGGATCGAGCGGTCCCCCGGGCCGGGTTCGAGTCCTGGCCGGGGACATTGTGTTGTGTCCTTGTGCAAGACACTTTCACAGTACCTTTCACCGCCCAGGTGTACAAATAGGTACAGGCGAACTTAATGCTGGGGGTAACCGTGCGATGCACTCGCATCCCATCCAGGGGGGAGTGGAAATATTTGTAGTCGCTTCATGCTACAGAAACCGGGATAAGCTCCGGCCGATGGGCCACTTGGCTCGTATGCAAACTTAACCTTTTACCTTTATTGGACTTTTACAAGATGAACCAAATTCTACGCTATGATTGGCGACCCAAGCGGGTCGAGATTTTCCGCGGTATTCCGATAGAAAATGCTGTCCTGTATGCTATATAATAAACCTGCTATTAACCAAGGGTAAGGGTTAATTTTCATGTGTACCCTCGACTTAAAGGGACACTGTCACGATATATTTGCTTAAAACTGTTATAAATTCACGAAATGGTTCCTAAATTTATCTAATAACAACTTAATTAGCTCTAACTAAATGATTAAAAGCAATTTCTTGAAGAAAGTCCACACTGCAGCAACATTTTTGCAAAATTTCAACGATTTTCGAGCCAAACTTGAAGCTTTGAAAAACTGACATGCAGACGCTTTTTCAAAAATCCATATCATAATGCGTTTCTACCCTCGCCATCGTTAGCCATCCTCACTTCCTAATGGGTTCAAATTATTTGTCGAGTACTGCCCTACAAAATAAAACCATTATTGTTCAGCTTCCAAAGATCGATATATGTTTTCGAGATTTCCAAAATCATGCTAAAATTTGTGGCAGTGTCCCTTTAAGATGACTGGATAGTAGCCTCGGTCTGCCTGTTTATCGGTTTGCCTGTTTATCGATCTCGACTGCAACTCAGTTCATAAACACAGGAAAAAAAAAAGATCTTAAACATGACTGAACAAGATGATAAGTCGCCCAGTACCTCGCCGTTGAAATACAATTTAGAATTGACTTACGTTTTTGCTTTCGTCTTCAACAGAATTCAAGAGCACTGCTAGGCCGAAATCTGAAATAACACTGGTGCCATCTTTTCTCACAAGCACGTTGGTGCTTTTTAAATCTCGATGAGCAACAGCAACTTTTGTACCACCAGCTTGAAAACTCTCGGAGTGAAGGAATGCAACGGCACTTGTGATACCACTCGCTAATACCATAGCTTCACTCCAACTCAGAACTTTCTTCTCCAGATACTCCCGAAGAGATCCATTCTCGCAATACTCCATTATGAACCATAAGGGATCGTTGTCTTGGTTACGAGCCTCCCTCAAGGTTGTTAGCTTTGGAATATTTGAATGTCCTACTGACAAAAGTTCATATATGTTGCGCTCTTTCTGCCAGGCCGAGATGGATGTTATTGGAAAGATCTTCACCGCAACGAGTTGTCCCGTAAAACGACCCTTCCAAACAGTAGCACATCGTCCTTGAGAAAGCACTGTCTCCAGCGCTACAAATTTGTTTAGTTCAGCATCCTGAATGATTCTTTCATGATCACTATTGAATTCACTTGTAAAAGAATCTTCGACGACCTCAAACAGTTTTGTTTCCAAGTGGCCGTTGCTGCATCTGCGAAGTCGAGCTATCAGCCCGGCAATAAGTAACGGTAACGGGACCGCAGCTAAACTGATCCACACGATGGTGAACACCCTGCTGGATTGTTTATCAGCTGGCATCACAGCTGTGGGCTCTTTTTCTTCTGTCCTTGAGGAATTCTCAGTGACATTACCTACGGTAAGTAGAGTATTATATTGTTAGCAGTGTAAGCAGCCCGTATTGCAAGTAATTGTATTTTCTGTAAGGAACTGTATTGAGTGTTGTATCGGCAGCATAAGTAACCCGTATTGTAAGTAACGTAAGTAAGTATTGTAGAACTGTGTTTTGTAAATTGAAATTATTAACAAAAAAAAAATTACCTACGGTACACAAAAAATGGAAATGTGGTTTGGTGTGTACCAGGCAAATTCACATAAAGAGGAAGAAGACAGTGCAAAATTAATTCCCTTCGACAGACGCCTGACATAGTCTACACATCAATGACTTCGCATGCTGGAAATCAGAGAATTAACTCAATAAATGGATCCACAGCTACTTTGACAATGTTATGACGAAATTCATGATCAATAACAGGACAGACGCATGAAAAACGGAAGGCAGTAATGTACAGTACTTACGTTTCTGACGAAGCCGTTTCGGGTTTTCACTGCTAAGGGCTTGTTTCCAGTCTTCTTTGACTGGTTCAATGGGCTTTCTATTACAGCCAGTGCCCTGGCAAAGACAGGTTCTTGTTCCATTTAGAACTGTGGCTTGACACTTTGAGTTGTAATGAGAAGAGTTGGAGAATGGAGGAAGACGAAAACAGCTTGTGAACATTACCACCCTGTTGTTTTTCCAGCGCCATGTGGCCAGGCAAAGATCATTGTTTCTTTTACAGAGTTTCGTTCGGCGACAGTTGCTTTGGCAAACACCAGTTGATTTGCTGCAGTGTGCAAATGATTCCCGGCAGGACGCACATGATCGACTGCACTGTGTGTGCGTTATATCTGAAAATACGAGGAAAACTACATCGAACCAGGATTTCAAGTGAGAACTCAAGTCAGGATCGCGAGTTAGGATTTCGAGCCAGGATTTTAGACGAGGATCAGTTGGCTTTCAGTCTTTGTTGCTTGCTGTTAAGTTAGGTTCCTCTCCGAATTGCTCACATCTAGCTTTCACTCCGGTTAATTTGCGGTCAGCGTTCACTTCGGATTGCTACGGTTAACTGTTTCTCTGGTTTGGTTCCGGTTAGATTTCATTAGTTACAGCAATGCTATGTATGTATATACATTTTATACTATTAATTATAAATCCACTAGCGTTTATCACGAATGCCGCTCTCTTATTGGCTACGCTTCTCACTATCTATTCTATTGTAGACAGTGAGTAGCCTAGCATTGTGTGGTTGTTAAAAAGCGGCCGCTTCTTCTCGTTTTCGAGGTGTCTGTGATTTAGATAAAGTTTGAACGACTACTAGATTGATACTAAAACAATTAGATTATCTGCTCGACATTTCTATCGCGTGATAGTTAACTCAGGCTGCGCCCTCGTCAACTATCTAGAAATCTCGAGCTCATAGTCTCAGAATTATTACATGTAAATTTTGTGTAAAAATCACATAGATGTCATGGTACACTGTGAACGGGGACGGTCTCACTCTGTTCCCAAAATATAATCCTAATTCAAGATCCTGACAAGAAATCCGACTCGAAATGCCGTGCATCCATAGTTAGTTTATCCCTGTAAATGTAGATGTGGCTATTACACAGATCGAATCAAACTGGGTTATCTTCTTATCACTTCAAGTATAATCACTTTTCACACAGGTTAATTCAGGGTCGCTTGCCACCGTGTACACTGAAATTGATCCAACAAACGAGACTATTTATTGTGACAGATTCGATCACTTCCACTTCGTTGGCGTGAAACTCGCTTCCTTGGGCGTAATATAAGGTGGAGCCAAACAGTTACTTCCTCTATTTATTTTTATCCATTTCTCTTGTTATTCGGCCCATCACTTATCTTTCTTCCTCCTGTGTTCTTCCTTCTAATGCACTTCCCGTGCTGATACTGTTAATCAAAGTACTGTTAGCAGTATTTTTGACCAGGCAGACTGGCTCGGGTTGTTCAGATAATGCTTTCCACCGGATAAATCACTATCTAGTGGATAGCGCGGTTTGTTTTCTTAACACTTATGAACTTGATAGCGATTTCTCCGGTGGATAGCGTTTCCTACCCTTCGAACAACTAGGGCTTGGTAATAAAAAGTATCGCTCATAACATGAGATATGTCTTTTGCTCTACAGATAAAAATTAGCATCAGTTTTAACTAGCAGGGGATAACATGGTAAATTTGATGCGTAGTGCCAACCGACTAACAAAATATAAATCCAAAAACCTCCATGAATTAACTTACCTAGAGCCAGGACGATTATCATCAATGTGATTTTCCTGGCTAAACGAGTGTTCACGTTAACCGTCCCTGTCATACTTCAAGAACAGACAAGACCTGTTGAGGTTAAGTACACTGTCTTATGAGCGTGTGCACTTTGAGTTCAATTCACTTGTAATGTGCGTCTAATAACAGACATAAAAGCGAAAGAGTTACACGTTTTTGTATACAAAAACACCTCGTTTAGTCTACACTTGCTATTAAGGAAAGAAATTACGCCCTTTGTGTATCAAATAGGGGCGCATGTCCACTTGTAATTGGATATTGACTTGAACAATTAACAAACGTGAAAGTGTTAATGAGCGTAAAAAGCAGCAACTTTGCGTGCCAACTCCTTCACGTACCTGTTTGCTCGCAAAAAAAAAACTCCTCTTTCAAAGCTAACGGTCGTAAAAAGAAATCATTCTGCAGCTAAGAGACTACAACGGTTAAATTAATTATATTAGTCTCGCTAACCATGATCGAAGAGCAATTATGTTAGTAATGTTAAGTTTGTTTGCGAACAAAGAGAGGGTCTTACGGAACACGTGTCGTCAGCGACACAAATTTAAGTGATTTCTGAACAATAACCACGGTTGATCGAAAGACGACCAGCAGATATTTGTTCTTTTTAATCAACATATTTCACATGCAGGGAATCAATGCTGAAGATAAAAAAAATTGATTTGGAAAGCCAAAATAGATCAAAATATCCAAGAATACAGGATGAATAACCTTATCTAGCGTTGGTGGCTTTGTTTGTTTGTGTAGCTTTGTTTGTTTGTGTAACTTGTGGAGGTGCGGTGGTCTCACGGTTGGTGCACTTGACTCCGGATCAAGCGGTCTGGGTTCGAGCCCTGGCCGGTGACATTGCGTGGTGTGCAGGAGCCATAATCGGGGACGGAGACCGTAAGTCTCGGGATTCGCGCGCACCTATGATATGGGACAATTTTTCTATTTTTAGAACAAATTGCGCCATCCTGACGTCATATATCCGCGTGTATTCACGCACATGTCAGGGGCTCTCGCGTGGATGTTGTCACGTTGCGTGATCAAATGGTGAGAGTTAGAGATTCTCTTACGTATTTTTCACAGCGATGGTAGGGAATAAGGCAGGGAATACGAACCAGGGCGCTTATATGTAGTTTAATGCTCTGAGCTAACAGAAAAGGTGGGTTTTTCAGGGTCGAAAACAAGACTTCAATCTCGCGCTGGGAATGCATAATAAGATCTGCTCACGCTAGTTGTAAGCTCACGCGTATGCTTAAGAATATAGCAAGAAAACTCTCTACTCTGGTATCGAGTTAATTTGTGAGTTTCTCAGACAATGTTTAATCATAACCAAAACCTGTTTTGATGGTTTCTTATTGTCTCTGCTTGTTTGGTGAATTTGCAAAGGTTTTTGAAAGGAAAGTCTGACGCGTACAATTAGCTCATTTGCATAGTGCAGCTCGTGCACTTTCAAGTCCGAGTCGGTGTTTTCAATTGTCAACAAATCTTGACAAAGATTTCTTTCGTTATCTTTTGTGTTGAGATGCTGCAACAAATTTCACGAATGCAAAAAAGGCTACTAACATCATGTGTGTTTCTTCAACATAAGCATAGTGAAGTTTTACACTGCGAAAATGAAAATAGACAAGGAGTTTTTATAACTCGATCAACAAAATCGAAATCGTTATTCCAAGTTGATTAAAGAAAGCGTCATCGTAACTTTGCTGATTGTTTCTGCTTTATTCACATATTTTCAGCTTAGCTTTTAATATGTTCTAAAACATTTATCAATCTTAAACATATTTAAAAACTATAGAGCTATTGTTGGAGTTCGATGTACGCTTTCACACGAAAGTGCGGCGGAAGTACAATTTGTCATGTTTACTGACTGTACAAAACACGCATCGGCGGGCGCTCTCATTCATCGACAACAGAGAATTTACTGGATTTTTACACGAATAAAACTGAGCAGTATCTATGGACATAAAGTTATTAAGCCTCGATGAAACATCAAGCGTTGCTTACAATTCAAGCGAAACTCAAACTAGCAATTATTTTGTTTTACTTTTCGGTCGCGATAGACTGACAAATTCCTCGCAAGCGTGTGGCAAGAGGAGCTATGAAACTATGAAGACCTGAAGTTCTGCTATATCTGAATATATCCAGCTAGTTTTTTGCTGTGTAATGGAAAAGCTGTTAATCTTCAACATATGTGAAATTTAAAGTGGAGTAATGTACAGCTCATGTAAAAGAAGCATCAGTCGGAACACAACTTGGTCAGCGATATATATAAGCTTACAGCGGAACATACCTAAATTCGACACTGTCTTACTTCACTCAAACTGGAGCAGCTTACGACGAAAATACTTAAGCAAAACTCCAACAGACGTAAACGCGTTGACTTGTGGGGCAAAAACATGAAACATTTCGGGAATTTCGGACGCCATTTCCCCCGCGCGACATCCGCAAAAATCCTCGCACCATGCACGCGCGTGTGCCGCAGGTGATGGCGCAATTTGTTCTAAAAATAGAATTATTGTCCCATATCATGGGGACAACCCCAATACTTGAAATGGCGCGCGCTTACGGTCTCCGTCCCCGATTATGGCTCCTGGTGGTGTGCTTGTCTAATCTCGTGGTATCTCCTCTACCCAGGGGCCCGTTTCCGAAGGTCCTAAAAAGCTTTCGCACCCGAAAAGACGTAGCAAAATCTCAAACCTTTAGAGCTGTTTTATGCACATATTCGTAATATGAGCAGACGTTCTCTTCATGCAAGAAGTTTCAGGCGTGTACATCTCTGTGTCTTTAAATACCGATTAACTAATATATAAAAATGGCTTTCGGGAAACGGGCCTCAGGGCCGGGTTTTTCGAAAGTCGGTTAACGCTAACCCAGGGTTAAAAGTTAACCGAAATATTAATTTTTCTTGTATAAAAATTTTTTTACTGCTTACATTTTGTGTAGTTTGAGCTTAGTCAAGCTCAAAAATGAAGGACAAACTGTACAGCGTAAATCCGCCCGGGGCGCTTGTTTCAAATTGAGGAGAAGACGGGGATGCGCTTATTCGAGGGGGGCCGCTTATTTAATTTTTCCAAATCCCCAACTGCGTGTAAACAACAACACAAGCTGTTTATCGACATAAAAAGCTGATCCTAAAGTTTAAATCGTGGCACCGTTAGTACTTAACGCGTTCAACGTGTTCACTCAACGTGTTCACAAACTGAATAATGTACAAATCTAATACTACATGACGAAAACTATACATCCTTTGTTGTCTCATTACTCGTCCACAAAATGGGGGGAGGGGAGGGGGCGCTTGGGCGCTTATTTTAAATTTCGGCTGATAGGAGGGGCGCTTATTTGAAGTGGGCGCTTATTCGAGGATTCACCAAGAAGTTGCAAAACTGAAATCCAAATTCTGGAGGTAACCTTGCGATAGACTAGCATCCCATCCATGGGGGAAAAGAAATACTCCTAGATCCATATGCTTCATGCTACAGAAACTGGGATAAGCTCCGGCCTGGTGGGCCACTTGGCTCGAATGCAGACTTGACCTTGTGTATCTTTATAAATCGGAAACTAAACTGCAAGTGTTGTGAAACTTTTACCGTCTCAAAATGAACCCCTGAGAGATTTATGTTAAAAAAAGCGGAGCTAATTTTTGAGGGACATCATGTTTTGCGCTATAAAAGTGGTTAAGTTTCCACTCGGCCAGATTTGGAGGATATCTTGTACCGTAAAATCCAAGGTACAAACAAGTATAAAATAAATCATGGTAAAATCTCAAAGTAACGAATTATTTAGTGGTTTCTGATGTCAAGCAGGGGCCCTTTTATTTTCGGTTTGAAGAAATCAATTTTGTTTCGTATGATGTTTTGCGTACAAGATTTCTTTGCTTGTCATGATATATTATAAGCAGTATTTTTGGAAGGTTATACTGTTTCGATCTTTTATTTATACTTGCGCCAAGTTCGTTTAGCCTGCAGACGCAGCCGAAATTTCCGACTCGTTTAATGACCGTGAAAAAAACTTGCCGGAAAATCGGTCTTATTTCGAAGGCTACAATACAAAACCACATGCTGTTTTAATTTCATTTTGATATAAACAGCTGTGTACATGACGAAATAAGCCCTGTCAAAACTAAACTTTCCACATCAACGTTTCAGTGCGCTATGATTGCATTGTTTTGAGATGTTTAGTTTAATTCAGCTGACCCGCACGCCACGTGTCCACTGTGTTCACTAATAACAGCTCAGAGAAACAGACGATCTTGAAATTAGAAGATAAAAACCTTACACAATTGACAGCTAGACACAACACGCCAACATGCGTCATCTACTTGTTTGTCATTTAGTCTGTAAGCTGACAAAATAAAACTACAATTTCCACCGACCGCCGAGGTGATATCTTCAAGGATTGAAGGCGATGGCCGAGGAGACCGTACGGAAACTCAGCTGTCATCGATCAGCCTTTGGCCAGAAACAGGCAAAGTGATACGGACGGTACAGAAGTTCAGAAGGGCGGCGAAAGGTATAGCGGTAGGAAGCCAGTTTAGAATGCTGCTGATTCATGACCACATCTGACTGAACATTATTGAGCTGCTCAGCAATGAAGGTCAGTAATTTCCTTTCGTCATCAGTTTAGTAAGGAAATATGAAAGCTAGAAAAGGGAGACATTTCTCGATCCATTGCTCACAGAGAGTTAGGGGACATTTGTAACTCTGTATGGAAAGAAAAACTCGTCACTCAGTGAAACGTCTCGTTAGCGCGCTGCGACTCGCTCAGCGCGTGGTAGGAAAATTCCGTGCAGTTCGTGGGTGTCTTTTGATGAAACGGTCTAAGAAAAGGAAGTCTTAAATCAAATGGAAAATATTTTTCACGTTTTCATTAAGTTCTGGTAACACGAGCGAATGTTTTGGGAAACTAGAACAAGCTGTTAAAACAAGAGAGCTGCAGGTGCAAAAAGCGACGACTGCTTTCGATTTTTTTCTGCCAGCGGCTTACCCCAACTCCGTGGCAACAACGAAGGATGGCTGCCTCGTTCTTTTATAGAATATAAAAAAAACAACATTTTTGTTTATTCATGTTTTATAAAATAACAAGGATTGAACGTAAACAAATGGAACATCACAATCGTCCAAAACAAATGAAATCTACAGGTAGGTGCAGCAGATATCTCCATATGCGAGGTACAGAGATCATGAAAGGCAAGTTAGCGATTAGAAATCTTGAAAAAAAAAATTGCCGAGCAGATAACTTATCGACGTTATCACTCAAAGAAAATCTCGACCCGTTGCCTCCTTCGCAAACGTATCCCCACACCGGGCTATGTGGTGCCTTACTGGAGATTTCGTTCCAGATATTTGAGGGACATTGGAATTTTGACATTCTTATCAGGAACATTGTAGGGCTGATAGTAGCGCTGTAAGTTCAACGCAAATGAATGCCGCTTCTTATGCTCTCGCCCCAAATTCATCACCAAAGTCGTTCTTCTACAGTTCGTTTTGAGTCAGGGTATCACTAAACAGAGTCTGCCGCTTATAGGCCCCTACGGTTATAGGTCCATCTATCTGTAAACCAAAAAATACATCCGGTTATAACCCCCGCCCCCCTCCCCCCTCGTATACAATCCCCCCCCCTTAGCTTTCCTTGTTTTGAACTCGTTTTATTGTGATATTTTGATCCTTAATTACCAGTAAATGAAAAACCTTTTTCGATCAGCATGTGCTGCTGTAGCTCGTTTCGAAACGCTTTTTTTTTTATTCCGATTATAAGTTCCCTCGGATATAAGCCCCCTCAGATATGAGCCCATCTAAAAATCCTTACGAAGTTGTTAAGCCCAGGGCTTATAAGCGGCAGTTTACGGTATTACCGCTGAGGAACACGTCTTGGATGCTTTAATTTCTCAAAATTCACAAGCAACATCTTTAATTCCCTCAGCTAAGAAGTAGGCCACTTACTATTATCTTCACAAACTATTTCTACTTCTCCATATGGTGCGTGCTTGTTAACTTTTGTTTGCTCCGCAGAACCAGTAAGCCATATTGGTATTGGTATTGAACAGGTGGCTCATGCGGGGAAATATCAATAATAAGAGATTGATGTCATTTGCATTTGAAAAGACTTCCCGCATTAGCTTCAATTACAAGCTAGTTCCAGTTCAATACCAGGAATACGAATATGGTCTATTCCCAACTATATCACGGAGTAAACGAGGTTGGAATTTCTCTGACTAAATATTCGAAATTCACCTGGCCTACGAGCAGCCAAATTCAGCCGTTTCATTATATCTGTATCAAGACAATGTCCGCTTTCGAATCACGGTGCATATCGTCTGTTTACTAAATCCGAGAGAACAAACCTTTTAATTTTGTTTAAAAGTGATTGCCTCTCCGATATTTGCATATCTCTAATGTGTATGCAAGGCGACTGTATATCCTCAGCCTCGACTCCAGACCATCCTAACCTGGCCGTAAGAGATCTGGACAGAATTACCCAACATTCTCTAGGGTAGATGTAGTGATGTAGTGTTGTACGATGGATTCCGTGTAACTTGTGCTCACGCCGAAACCAGTAAAGTTCTTGCGGGATTTTAGGATATTTATATTTTTTTCCAGTGGTTGATTTTTCCATTTAACAGTCCTCGAACTTGTCGAATGAATAAACAGACAACCAATAAGAAAATACAAAAAAAATAATAATAAAAATCCTCAGCACTTTAAAAGATTGATGTGTCTTGATGCCGACTGAATGAAATATTTCATCTGGTTTGGCGTTTAATCCATTAAATCGCCTTCTGCGAGCGGAACAACTTGAGTTAAAAAGATTTTTCGGATCGGTTTTCTGACTTCAATTTTTCCATTGTACAGTTTTACCGTGTTAATTCTTTCAGCGCGTGTTTTAGTGAAGGAAACTCTCTAACGTAAGCGTACCATAGCCTCTTGAAATAACTATGTGCATTTAATTCACATTGAAGTCAATATATATGAAGGCAGCCCGTATGTATCTATACAAGGATTAAATCAGTTTTCAAAGTATGAGTGGTATGGTTAAGTTCGATGCCATGAGACAACTCTTGCCTTCATTGTCGAACGCTGACAATCACCGAGCAGTTTATCAGTTTAATAAATCAGTCTCTCTGAGATAAGGTGTTTGAGCGATCAGAGTAGAAGAAAAGAAACTCAAAACGAAACTTCATGTGTCGGAAAATGGGTTGATAAGAGTGAACAGAGCAAATATAATACTCAAGACCGCGCTGAGAATGCTAAAGGTAAGGATTTCTAGCCTTTGTACGTACACGCGGTTGTGTGAAGTGTAATTAACCTGAACAAAGCTAAATAAGCTGGTGAAAAGACTTCGAGCAGTGCCATTCCTACAGCCATTGGCAGAGATCTTAAAAATGTAAGAACGAGACCCTTAGTTGCTACTGTAGTTTTGATTTTAGCTCAATTGTTCCATTCAGTTCTAACCGAAATTTCCACTCCGTTTTCATGTGAAACTGAAAGACTCGACTCTTAATTTTCAAGGGCAATTCATGGTTTTTAAGTATTTCCATTTCTTTTCAAGGTTGAAACTCTGTCAGACTTCATGATACTTAAAAACATCATAAAGCTTCCCGCAAAACAACCAAAAATAGCTGAATGCTTGGTGATACCACAATTCACCTTTCAAATCGAACCTGTGCCGTTAAAGGAGTGCATGTATTCAGCATCGTTATTTTCAAATGTGCTCGCTCTATCGCTTGCGTATATATTCTTAGTTATTAGGCTACCATATGCAACAGAATCACATGTTTCTTAAAGTGCATATAACATGAAAAATATTTTTTGCTTATTTGAAAGGCCTTTCAAAATACAGAAGAATGGCGTTTTTCTTTTTGAAATATCTTTTTTCGTTTTAGAGATATTGACGTTTTTCTATTATGCAAATTAGATCAGTGATGACGTCATATTGTTTGCAACTAAAAATGGTAAAATACTGAATAAACAATATCTCTAGAAATATTGAAGAAGTGTTCTCGAAACTTGGCACCACAAATGTAAATCACAAAAGAAACAAAATGACGCCCTTAGTGCTGTTGCCATGACAACAGTTTTGCCGCTGGAGCTGTCTTAATAAAAACTGAAATTCTCAGTTTTTCACTTAAACCAAGAACCATCTACCCCACCCAATGTAATGATGGGTGTTAAGACAATATGGGAAATATGTCTGTTCCAAGTAGAACCCTTTGTCTCACTTTCGAGGTTGCAAATGGTGATGTTTATTTTTTTGACAGAAAGAGACTGGAGCCGAAAGAGTTGCTATGGCAACATCACTAAGGGTGTCATTTTGTTTCTTTTGTGATTTACATTTGTGGTGCCAAGTTTCAAGAACACTGCTTCAATATTCCTAGAGATATCGTTTATTCAGTATTTTACCATTTTTAGTTGCAAACAATATGACGTCATCACTGATCTAATTTGCATAATAGAAAAACGTCAATATTTCTAAAACGAAAAAAGATATTTCAAAAAGAAAAACGTCATTCTTCTGTATTTTGAAGGGCCTTTCAAATAAGCAAAAAATATTTTTCGTGTCATATACACTTTAAATCGTGTGTTTGGCTAATAAGTGTGTCCGGTTTCCTGCATTGTCGCCCCGGCTATTCCTGTTCATAACTAAGTTACATCCACGGGAGATAGTTATACAACTAGTTTCTCTTCAGAATAACCAGCTCTAATTAAGGTGGAGTTAGGTTACGAGGTAGAGTCGCCGGTTAGAAATATCAACTCTGGGGCTGAGCAAAATGTGTTAAGTGGCGTTAACCTGATATACATGCATAGGAATCTAAGTTAACAATGGCCATGGCTTAATTACTGTAAGCACTTAGTTGCGTTTTATGTGGAGTAACTAATGTGGCGAACCAATGCTAGGGTACAGGAGGGTTTATGGTTAGCAATGAGTAATTTTTTTAATTTGATTGTACTATATTTCATGTTCTCCAATTAGTTAACTTTCATTTGTACCTAGATTAAGACACTGTTACTTCAGAACATCGGTGTTTTTACCATGTTTACAGGGGACCACTTTCACGAGTATGTTTTCGAAACGTTAAAACTCTAGAGACATTTCCACTGATGGAAACCTATACATGTGCGCTGAAGCTGTTAAGGGGTGTTGTAATAATTTGCTCATGCGCAAGGCCTAAACTTAAAACGTTTCGTCAATCTTGTTCGCAGAGGCCTCCGGGAGAAATCAGAAGGTGAGTATGGCAAGCCGTTTGTAGCAAAATTTAATCCTTGCGATATATGTTTAATCCTTTAAATAACGGTTTTATTTAAAGATAGAAAAAGGCATTCAATCCAATGGTAAAGGAAATTTTTGGTTCAATTCAATCTTTTCATTTTCACGATTCAATCCAATACCTGGAATATTGATTCAATGCAATACCTAAAATATTGATTCAATCCAATATCTGGAATATTGATTCAATCCAATACCTAAAATATTGATTCAATCCAATACCTGGAATATTGATTCAATCCAATACCTCGAATATTGGTGCAATCCAATACCTCAAATATTGATTCAATCCAATACCTCAAATATTGATGCAATCTTCCTGGGCCGAGCGCGGCCAACAGGAACGAGAGTAACTGAGCACTAGAGAGCACTGAAAACATGGCAGGCGAAGGAGAACTAGTTTCCTAAGTTTCTTGCAGACATCTTGGATAAAACGGAAATAATTTTTGAGAATTTTGACTCAGAAGTTGCAGAAGTGCACGCCGAAGTTCTTGATCAAACCATTAGTCTGCTTAGGTAAATGAGACGTTGCTACAACCGAGACACAAGGGACACGGAAAATTTAGATTCCATTACTGCCGCTTTTCTAGATGTAAGTTAACCAATTTTTATGTGACAAACATATTTGTTTATTAAAAGCTGTGTGTGCTAGCTTTTTGTGGCAAATAACATAAACTGTGGCAAATTTTGCTACCACATTGGTCTTTGGTATTGTGCATATTTCTGCTGTCCAATCATTACTGGCACACTAAACTTTGAACTGTAAACAAAATTTTTGCTGTGTCGTGTGCACAGTCAAACATGTTTCTCATAAAAACTGCTTGTGTAAACCTGGCTTTAAGCTAGTTTTGAAATAACAACCTTTACATTTTACAAGACAACAATCATTGAACATTGGGATGTGTTTTTAAGTTTTTCAATGTTGTTGTCTCATGTTTTGCATTATTTAACCCACATGTGGTACTTCTTTCCTAAAAACGATGTTTTTCTTGATATTCTATGACAAACATGGCACCAATTTGTTGTGAATATTATCGGGTACCTAGGGCTCAAGGCGAACACTACTACCAACTAGCCACACATTTCAGTTTTGAATAGTAGATTTTTCACTTTCACTAGCCATTGTGACAATCATGATGGAATGGAGTACTGGTCTACTGGATGAAAACAAAATTGAGAATTATCCTGACAAAGTAAAACTGAAGAGAATAGAAACTAATGAAAACAGGGAAACTATGAGTGGATTTCATGGAAATAATTGCCTTAATAAGCATATGATAAATATTTAACTATTAAAGGGAGATAAAAGAAAATGGCAACATTGATAAAAGTACATCAGAGATTGAACATAAGCATATTCAAGAAAAGCAGGATTCGTGTTTGTGGGAGTGAAATTTTCTTAGTGATTATTATTAACATTTTAGATGCAACAAGAAATGTCCAAGATTAACCACTCTTATAAAAAAGTCAGTGAAGCTGTGTATGAGAAAGGCTGGCTGGTGCAAAGTTAGTTTTGGCTTGTGACATGAGTCCTGTTAGTAGCCATTACGCCAGTGCACCGAGAGGTTAGTCTTGTCTCCTGGGTACTTTTGAAAATAAGATAACAAATTAACCTTGCAATATTTTAACATCTGTTTTGATAAGCACCTGAAAAATCTACAAGGCAGAGTAGTGCACATGGCAGTTATCAAATGCCCTGATTTCTCTTCAGTTTAGTTGTTTCTAGAAGTTAGGCATTCTGTACATCAGTTTTGTATATCAATGAAAAGGAAGATGAGAAAATAATTTACTTGATACAGGGTGACGTTTTCTGTTGTGAATTGAGTTGCAAAAATACTTTAAGGGCCATAATCTCCTTTACCCAGCCCACACACATGTAGTATTATGCAATTGTCAGTTGCCCAAGTTTAACTGTCGCTAGTTCTAGAGCCTCTTGGAAGATGTCTACTCCCATTTGACTTGATTATCTTAAGGTATCTAGCCTTTCCAATACAAATGACTGCACTGGATCATGTTGTCCCAGGTCAATTTCTTCAACTACAACATTTTTATCACTGTCCAATGGAGTTGGACCATCAGGATCATCACCATAGTATTCAAAATCAAATGACTTTCCATTTGAAAGGGGGTTTTCAGGCTGCATCATATGATTAAGCCACATTTGGTATGGCAACCAGTTTTTTTTCTGTTCTTACATTTTGGTGGTTGAAAGCTTCAGTGAACTGGCAAAGAGCAAGGTTTATCCTTGGTTGAAAAACTAAGTGTAAGGTGGAAAGATGCACAGAATCATCAATGTCCAGGATGCCTGACAATTCCATACTACAACTGAAAAGTGTAAAAGTACAAGTGGGAAGCACAACGGAAACATCCCTCCACAATCTTTCAATTCGTTGGTTGTGTTGATGGCCCTGCAGTGAAGCTGCCCCTCTCCTCTCTTCTAACCTGCTCCATTGTATCGCACACACCAACGTTTTCAACACCACGATCTACTCGTACTCTCGAAGGCCAAAATTCTCCGTCTCTCTTAACGGCATCCAGAAACAATTCAAGAACTGTTTCTGCTTTATTGTTGGCACTACATTTCAAAAACATTATTCTCCGAGAAAATCCGTCTATACAGCCGAATTAGTATTTTCCATAGGATCAGAGAGTGATGTCCATCCAGATGCCAAAGCGAATTTACGCACCCCATCTCTAGACAGTATTTTGGGGATCTAATTTTGCTAACCTTTCTCTTATTCTTCTCCGTTGAACCCATAACCCAATGGACTTAAAGAAACCTGCAATGAAATTATATCCATACTCTTGAATGATTTCGGTTCCTTATCAGGTAAGTTGTTGAAACCCCTCATATCTTCTCAGCCATACTCTGTCAATCTTCTGTGAATTGTCCATCTCCAAACTCCAATCATCTTTGTTATCGTTGTCCAGATGAATCCTAGTCCTCAAAGTTCCTCGAGCACCTCAACAGGAATTTTAAGAAATGGTCTTCCATGATTCCAACTTCTGAGTCAAAGTTCTCAAAAATTATTTCCGTTTTATCCAAGATGTCTGCAAGAAACTTAGGAAACTCAACTTCTAATTTAGTTCTCCTTCGCCCGCCATGTTTTACAGTGCTCTCTAGTGCTCAGTTACCCTCGTTCCTGTTGGCCGCGCTCGGCCCAGGAAGATTGCATCAATATTTGAGGTATTGGATTGAATCAATATTTGAGGTACTGGATTGCATCAATATTTGAGGTATTGGATTGCACCAATATTCGAGGTATTGGATTGAATCAATATTCCAGGTATTGGATTGAATCAATATTCCAGGTGTTGGATTGAATCAATATTTTAGGTATTACATTGAATCAATATTCCAGGTATTGGATTGAATCAATATTCCAGGTATTGGATTGAATCGTGAAAATTAAAAGATTGAATTGAACCAAAAATTTTATTTACCATTGGATTGAATGCCTTTTTCTATCTTTAAATAAAACCGTTATTGAAAGGATTAAACATATATCGCAAGGATTAAATTTTGCTACAAACAGCTTGCCATAGGTGAGCCAGCCTTAATCACAGCTGTCACACTCTCTCTTTTCGCATTTTCGGAAACCGTTATTGAGCTAGGCTCCCACACGTAAAAGCCACAAAGTTGGAATTTCATAGTCATTTACCCTCAGAACCATCGAAAGGACAGCTTTTTTATACAAAACGAGAGGTGGAACTTTCAGAAACACTGTCAGAACGTTTTTGTTCAAAAAAGACGTAGCCCGGACCTTAAAGCCTATTGCGATTAGATCTAGATGGTATCACGTGGATGAGTGACGGATGGCATTCCTTTGTCCTGTCATCTGGTACTAATGCGCATGCATTTAGCTGGTTTTCATCTTGAAACAAGCAAATCTTGCAGGTCGTTCTATACGAGGTATGGAAGCCTAACAGCCTGATCTATGTGACGCTGGGTGACCCTTCGGACAGCATTCTGCTCGCGATTACCTGCTGTGAGGAGAAAGTGGTTCATTTTCTAGACACCAGGTTACAGCCTAGTGCTTATTTCTAAGAGCAGGTAGCTGAAGAAGTAGTTCGCCAACATATGTCTTTTAGAGATGGTCCACTGGCAAGCCCTTTAGAGAAGAATTGGGTACCATTTCGAGTGAGGTCGTTGTACAAGGGTGAGTGTTTGTAAAGGAAATAAGAAGTTGAAATCTAATGTTGCCCAATTTCTTAATGAATTGCTCTGTGAGAAATATTTATGCACACTGACTAGAGACGGTCACGAGAAAGATATTGTAAACGACTTTCCTAACCGAATAACAAATCTGTAAGTTCCGGTCGGAGACGTAGTAGCGTGATCCAGTCATATCTTTCCATAAGTCGTCTAATAGAATTATACCCGAGGATTTTACAAATGATTTCCGACTTTTCGAAGTGTTGATTAAATTTAGCGTGTCAACGTATTAGCAGATGACAATTCCGAAAGAAACATAACGTCATCGTTGCCTAGTTCCTGTACGGCGGCTTTCTCCTAGGTCTTCGCGGTCAGATTGATTTCGGTGACGTATCCCAGACGAACGCCGCTCTTTTCGCCCCGGACCACGTGACCCGAAATGATTGACCGCGGCAAAATACATTGAGGCAGGCAAGCGTCATCGGTCTGGTCCCGCACGAATCACACTCTCTTGCCTACTCAAAAATAAGCGCTGTGGCTTGAAATGTTTGGTTAGCCTGTTAGTAAAGAACCAAATTCTTCAAAGAAAGGTTTAGTTATTGTTGAATTGCATTTTTTTAAATTAACTCATGACCTGCGAGGCAGTCGCCACCCAGTGGTTCCGGTAACATCCCCTTCATAGTTCGGAATCCGTCACATCAGCTTGACGTCTCAGTCAGCAACGTGCGTGCTAGGGAGCATGTATGTTTTATATAAAAGACTTTTTATAATCCACTTCATGAAGGCCGGCACGTAAATAGGGCTTAGGCTCTTAATTGCCCCTAGATTAAATGATTTACGGTCATTAAATATTTGACACAAATAAAGCCGGATTTGAAAAAATCTTAGAGACCGCACAGTGCGTTTACGGCAATCAATTTTTTCTTGCAATAGAACTATATGAAGCGAATATGACATCTAACGAGTCTGGCTCTCATGCCGATCAATAGCCCAGTGTTTACAAGAGCAACCTAGAAAACAACGGCTGGACTATCTATATAAAAAAAAAAATTTAATTTTTTTTTTACTGGCGACGCCTTCGCATTGAATGAACGCCGCACGCCGTCAACAGACTGACGCAATACCCTGAAGTGTAAACGGACCCTTGATGTCTGATCATCGAAAGTTCTCTCTCCTATTTCGCATATTACATTGCCTAATCCCATCAAATAAATATACAAATAAATTGGATAAAAAAATTCTAAATAGCAAAACGAAAATAGCCCGGCCTTTGAGAAGAAGTACGGGCTTACATATACCAAAAGAAAGTGGATTACAATTCATCAAATTTATGATTTTGTCAGAACATGATGATAAGAAATCAGAATTAACATTTTGTTTCAATTTTGAACCACTTTCAGTCATTTTTTTTTCCTTTTAAGTTCACATTTCTTTGCCTTTGCCACTTCTTCGTCAGTTGCAAGTTTATAGCTTCAAGACATACCAAGAGAAAGTGAGGGGAAACTGACACACGATATATCACTGCTAGGGAGCTGCCTCTGTGAGTAAAGAACTTTTTCGTGAAATGCCGAATGCCTTTCACACCGAGATCCCTAGCTGTTTCTCGTCGAAAACTCCCTGGAATAAGCCAAGGAAATTTTTGAATTCTACCAAGCCAAAGAAAGGAAGCCAAGGAAATTTTTTAATTCTATTTTGCAACCTAATTTGATAACGAAAGAGTTCTATCAGTTAACGTTCTCAAGACTAGTGCCCGGTTGCCATAGTGCTCGAGAAAATATATTTAGGCGTGGCTTGTACTCAAAGCCTATTTTGCCAAATTGCCTGTGTCTTCACTCCGGCAGACCCAGTCACGCGAAAATCTAACCCCTGCAAAGCAAATCTCTCGCCTCAGGGCAGGACACGCTGTAGGTTGCGGTATGACTTGAGATACCGTTTGCGGCTTTAGATTGCGGCTCTTCGCTTGAGGCAAAGAGAGAGATTAACAGAGTTGCGGTAATACAATTTGCACGTCTTCCACACAGCAGAAATCATCACATTAGATATTTTAGAGGTGCCAGACATCGAGGAGATAAACAAGGGGTTCCATAAGCATTGCACATTATGAAGTCAATCATTTTTTTGGTTCCAATACAAGACCTGCTAAGTAACGAGCCATTTGAATATCTCTTGGCTCCAGGCTTTTTGTTCTTGCTTGAGTAAGAGGTGGAGCCTGGAACGGAGAGTCAAAATGCGGCTGACAATTTCTGAATGATTTCCACTCTCGATTCATTTATTTTTTAGCGCTCTTTTAAAATTCTCGAGGCAATTTTTCTGTTAAAATATTAGAACGAAAATTTACAATATGACATTGTAAATTAAGTTTCTGGCTTCTTTCATTAAACAGTTTTATATGACTCCGTTTCGTAACAAGATTTCTGTTGATTGATAAAATCCGGATCGATCTCGCGCCAAATTTTACAGAGCACGTTTCCATTTCGGTCAAATGTAAATAAAGGAAGAATAATGTATTACCCTTTACAGCTGAATCGCATAATTGCTTCCGTAGTCGTTTGACGACGAATTTGGGATATTTGAGGCAAGAGCTACTGTGGTTAAAGAATGCGTGATCGCTAGGCTCTAGCGAAATCTATCGACCGTAATTTTTACGCGCCCTTTTGAGAAACCATAGTCGGCGTTTCTCAAACAGTTTGTTATTACCCAATCTGACCAATCTCGTAGTGAGAGTTAAATCAAATGTCACTCAACCGTATTCCGTAATTAACGCTGTACAAGCGAATAACCAATGATGTGCATAAGAAACCAGCTAATGGCAACACGTGATTAAAGCTGTCAATCAAAGCGCCACAAGAAGTGCATACGGGGTTTTTGGTTTCTCCACGCTAAAAGATAGTTTCGGGCCGAGAGAGTTATGTGGAGCTATGAGTGTTGGCGATTTTGTAGCGTTTTTGGTGTCGTCGTTGGCTGTTTGCTGCTTAGGTAGGTAAAGAGGGTTTCTAAAGGGATTGCGTTAAGTCCTACATTGTCAGATTAAATCTGATTTGGAATGCTAAGTTTGCTAAACGTCCCTGATATATGAGCGGTCGAACAGAAATCTATGCCTTTTTGTCCACACGGACACATCTCTGAAATGTTATCCCAGTTCTTAGTAGATCATAACTACACACTCACTGGCCGTCAGTTAAGGTAAACACATGCGCCTCCAGGGTTCTGTTTGCTGTTTTGGACTCTCGGAGTGGAAAATTTAGTCTCGTACAAGCTTTGTTTTGGTGTACTGACTAGAGTGTAGTCCTTCGTGACACGCTTTGGAAATGACCAAGTTCCCAGTTGTTTACATGTTTCACAAATGATACGATCTTCTTATTGAATGCATGTCTTCCTCTTCCCAGCTAAATAATTTTTCTTTTTAATTAAGGAATGATTTACAAAAGTTTTGAATAGTTTTAAATATGTAGAAACATGTGTTTCTCTGAAGTACGGGCCAAACTAGGGGTTAAATGTTGTGACGAGTGTTTGACATCTATGTACAGGGAAACTTCAATTAAATTCGCTAGCCTGCGAGGTTTTTAATGGTTTTCAATCGCACCCGATTATGTCTCATTTTTCGTTAAATCCTCGTCTTAACTTAGCTATTTAACAGGTCTGTGTATCTTTTTTAAAGCCCCAAGTTTCAACTAGTAAAATAGTAATTCCCCGTGTATTCGAATCGAAGGTCACTGTTAATGAATTCAGAAAACAAAAGTTGTGAGCGGTGGTTTTACATCACGTCCGGCCTTTTAAAAGATAAATTGTATTCTTTTGCGAGACGTGATGAAAGTTTGGTTGGTCTAGTTCCATCGCACCAATTTCTAATAAAAAGTGATTGTAGATTTTGTTTGTTTTTCAAAATTCGCGTTGATTCCATAAACAATTGCTCGTATGAATTTGGTTCTATTTTAATATCGTGTTTATTTCCACCAACAAGCTGAGCAACCATTTATAAAACCACATGTAAATAAGTACATTATGCTAGATTTTTCGACAACAATTGCTCGGTTTCCTGTTAAACGAGTTGTCCGGTAAACGTGACTTTCTCTAAAGTTGGTGGAGCGGTAAGTTATAGCAGTTAACAATATTGACTTAAGAATAAAACGAAATGCGCCTTTCATTGCATGAGATTTTACAAGGTTCGCGTGTTGTTCCTCAGAGTTTGTCTTAATTTGCTAGATACGGAAAATGTTGACCGATTGTTCCCTCGACACAAGTCGCAATGTTTAATAACTAAAACCTTTTAGTTACAGTTGCATACATGTGTTAGTCCGCATACATGTGGAGTCTACTTTACCACGGTTTTAAATTTCGATCGTACTGTTTTCGACTCCTAAAAACAGGTCTTCACTACCACGTCAGGAGTTCTACACATGTCAACTTTCTCTATAGTTATTGGTAATCCCAGCTATATACTTATTATTGCGGTTTAAACTAAACATGCGATGATGTTTTAAGAAGATATCGCTCACGCGAAAGATTGAGAAGGGCAGGTTTTCTGACCCCTGTTTAGTGCTCTGTGTACACACCTTTAAATAGCTAAGGTGTGGAGTAAAAAAACATTCAGCAATATAAAGATAGCTTTAGATGGAATGTGAGCGCTGTATTGAGCGTGGAACTTTGTAGTGTTTTGAACATATAACAGAAATACGCGAGTCATTATTTTCCTCAAAATTTAACGTTCTTTTCCTTGTAATGATTATTGTTAATTATACTTCGAAAGGACTAAACTTACCATTGCTAATATTACTGCACATTTTTGTGGATGTTATTCATTTTTTCTGAATATGAAAAATGATATACTTGTATGGACAGTAAACTGATGCAACATTGCATTGTTCGAACATGGCTTTACTGACGTATGGATCCAAGTTATAAATAGCCCCGAAATAAACAAACTGCAGATACTTTTGAGCAATTCAACAGTCACAAAAACTCTTCAAGCAGTAACCTATTAATAGAATTCACAACGGTACGTAATAAATAAAATAAATCAGATAGGTCTTATGTGTAGCTTATGTTGTGCAATACGTGTTGTGCTCTCTTAAGCCTATTACATAACATTTTGTAGTGCTGGTTTTTTTTTGTTTTTTTTTTCATTGTTTCATGTATCATTATTTACCATTATTTTCCTTTTTGTTAGTGCTCTATTTAAATGAAATAAATATAATAAATATTAGAAGAAAACAAATCTTTAAATTCCAGTAGACCTTTTTAGCTTGGGTGGTTTGTTACCCCATTTCAGACCATGTGATGATGCTCTTGAGAAGTCCTGCTCTCAATTTTTCAATTAGTGGCATGTATGTGAATGAATAATTTTTAGATGGATAAAAGAACAAATTTCATGAGAGAATATCATGTGGTCTGTGATGGCAAAACAAACCGCCCAAGCTGAAAATGTATATACTGGAATACTGGACTGAAAATTTTATAACAGATTACATTTCAATTGATTCTTTCTTTTTGTAATATAAAGTAAGTAAGTAAATGAGTAACACTTTGTTGAAGTGACTGACTCTTAGCTACATAGAGCTACTTTACAGGTCTAGTCACGACATAAATAAGAAATAAAATAAATTACAATGAATAGAGTGGTTTTCAAATGAGTGTCGTAAAATCAAAATCAAACCAATTACTTGGCAATTAGACTATTAAGCCAATCTCAAACTGTACTTTTAACCAAAACCAAAGTAATTGACTGATTACTTTCAACACTCAAATTAAAACTGCTCTAATATTAAAAATGCATAATTACTGTTAGGACTGTAGTAATTACTAACAGTTATTGGTAAGACTGTCACAAATTCAAGCCTCATCTGTTTTTGTTTTGTTTTGTTTTTGTTTTTTTCAGTACTATCCACTAGTGGCTCATCAGTCGCCCCTCAAGTATGTCGCCTGTGTAACTCCACAAGAGGAGAGGCTTGTAATTCGGTGAATGCAACATGCGGTGTACATCATAAATACTGTTTTGCATTCTGGACTAATGACAGCAATGGAGTGGTGGTATCAAACGCAGGCTGTTGGGATCAAAATGACGACTGTGAGACATCATCTTGTGTGGGAAGGAAAGTTAACAAGAAAAACAAGACTGCATTTTTCTGCTGTTGCAATGCAAGCTTTTGTAATCTTGAGTTGAGTGTGGCAACCACTGAGTCTCCGATTGATGCCACAGCACCAACTCGTGATCCAGGTAAGTGTTTCTTAGACTTCATTTATCTACTTAATAGATGTATTGATTTGTATAAAAGTCTGCATATGAGCCAAGAAGCCCATCAGGCCGCAGCATATCCCAGTTTCTGTAGCATGAAGTGAATAGGAGTTTTTCCTATACCCCCTGGATAAGGTGCTAGTCCATGATCATCGCAGGGTTACCCCCAGCATTAAATTCGCCGGTACCCATTTATACACCTGGGCGGAGAGAGGCACTGTTAGAGAGTAAAGGGTCTTGCCCAAGAACACAATGTCCCCAGCCAGGGCTCAAACCTGGACGGCTCGATCTAGAGACGAGTGCACTCACCATGAGGCCACAGTACCTCTTGTATTTACATGTATTTGCACAAAGAAGCAAAAATAGTGGTAAAATTGTAGAGCGTAATTAGTCAGGCCACGTTTGTTGTATTTCATTTCATTTCGTTTAAACCATTGTACTAGGGAAATGGATGGACTCTTATCTAAATTGGACAGTGTTTTGGCAGTGTCATGTTACCATTATCAAGTCATGGATAATAGAATAAGTTGTCCAAGAATATGTCAGAGATTGTTGTAGCTAAGGCGCTAAGGTGTCTTCATTTGTACCTATTTGGTTTCGCATGGTAATAATTATTAACAATAATTATTAGACTACAAGCCCAAGTTTTCCAGGAGCAGGTAGTCATCGAGGTGCAGCCGAGTTGGCCATGGCATGTAGGAAACTGGGGAGAATAGTTTAATAATTCAGTATAAATTTACCATTGATAGTCTCTGCATAAAGAAATTATTGATTTATTGTGTTACTTCAGGCAATTCAAAGGGTCTCAAACATTACGCTAGAATCTAGTGCAATGTTGCTTGTTGTGAAAAAATCACATTTACTATGATTTTCAGTTGAGTAAAGCATGACAGAAGTTTGGTGACAAAGTTTTAGCCTTAAGATTAAAGTGTTGTCACAGGCAACTTACATTGCTTCCATAGCCCATTGCAAAAACGTGAGAGGACTAGGAAAGAGTATGGTTGTTTTCCATTTGTTTGAAAAACTAAGATATTCAAATGAAAGATCGACTAAATTTGAGAGTCTTAAGCAAGAATAGAAGTATTTAGAGCAGGAAAATGGCAAAATCATAGCTCTTCAATTATCACCTAAAATATAGAGTTTGTATGGATTGGGTACTGACAGGCCACAAAATTGTAAGGGTTTGTATAGAATTTTGCCACTTTTGCAAGGCTCCCAAACTTGACTGGGTAGCTTTTCATTCAGTAGCATTTCAGTTGAACTGTTTAGATTTTCAATCTAATCAAGATAAGAAACTCATCCCAGTCCTCTCACGATTTTGCAATGGGCTATTGGTAACAATATCGACAGCCGTGCACCGCCTACAATTCCATGCGCTTGCTGTTAATGACATCAAAGCCCGACAAGTTGCCACTGGAAACGGAGCCAGTTGCCTGTGACAACAACATAATATGTTGAAACCTGGTGACCAAGCTTTCGTAAAGGAGTAAAGGATGTGTAAAACTGTTTTCTTTCAGCAGATAGAAAACAGTTAATCAAGCCAACCAAATTCAGGGATTCACAGTAGACTATGCTAAATTTATACCAATTTTAGCTACATGTATGCAGAGATGCGAACCTGAAAAACTTTGTATTGGCACAAATGTGTGTGACTCATTTTATTCACAGTTGATAATCGTCCAATAGGCCAATTCCGATATATTAAAATTCTAACTTGGCTCCAAGGCTTAGGGGACTAAAACAAAAGAAATAATTATTCATCCCTAATCCTGGATGTGATTGCTTTTGTTTTATTCCCCTAAGCTTCAGAGCCAAGTTAGAATTTTAATATATCGGAATTGTCCTAGTTTACTGCTATTTTTTCTGCATGTGCAAATTTGTTAATAAGGAGGATTGATTGATTTTTATTCATTTAATTTTTATTGAGTAAGTTTTTTTTTTATTTTATCTACTGCAGCTGTGACTAGCACCAGTTCAACAACCAGAGATCCCCCGACAACAACTAAAAACAAGACAATACATACCTTGTTGTACTCAGTGGTGCCAATATTTGGACTGGCTGTTGTTCTGGTGTTTGGCTTTTTTATGTACCATAGACATAAAACTACATTTCCAACTCGTGTCAGTCGTGAAGAAGAACCGCTACACACAATACCTCCATCGCCAGAACTTAGTGTTAGACCCATTCAATTAGTCGAAGTTATTTCTCAGGGACAGTTTGGTACGGTATGGAAGGCAAACTATCTAGAAGATGAAGTTGCAGTTAAAGTTTTTCCTATTTCCCACAAATCAGCTTGGGTCTGTGAGAAGGACATCTACACATCTTGCAACATGAAGCACGAAAACATTCTTAAATTTGTCGGAGTAGAGAAACACACTGATGGTTTGTATTCTGAACTGTGGTTGATAACAGAGTACCAAGAGAATGGTTCGCTGGCCGATTACCTGAAGAGCCACGTACTAAACTGGCCACAGCTGTGTGATATGGCTGGAAGCATGGCCAGTGGTCTTTCATACCTGCACACTGAAATACCTGGGGCTTTCTTTAAACCAGTCGTAGCACACAGGGATTTCAAAAGTAAAAACATCCTTGTCAAGAAAGACCTTAGCTGTTGCTTGTCTGACTTTGGCCTAGCGATGACATTTCAATCAGGCGGGGATCCTGGAGAGACACATGGCCAGGTGCAGTATACACTGTAACTTCTTAACATCTTAAGAGCTTTGCCATTATATAATTGGGTAGTGTTGGGAATTAATTGAGATTTCATAATGGCCTGTTCCCTGTATGAGATGGCCTGAAGGGAATCTGTAGTTGTATTCATCAAAACAAATCTCCAGTCCAAGATGACAAATACAACTACCATGATTCCCTGCAGGTGCATCTTGTAGAGGAAATTGGCATGGGAAATCTGATTGACCCAACCAATTCAGCATGATTATAATAGGAAAATTCTTGTTCCTAATGCTAGCATGGATCAGCTAATCAGAATGGACTTCTCTATATACATGTAAGGTTGTATGTGCTTAATTCAACAAGAATGGGCCTATGCACAATGGTAGCAGCAATATTTTCCAGCTTACATCATTATTTCACTCAGATTTAACTTTCTACAGAAGGGTCATTGTAAGCCAAACGAGTGACTCAGAAATGTTACCTACAGTTGGATTGCATGTGAGAGGAAAAAATGTTGTTAAAATGGAGAGAATCAATAAAGGAAGTGATCTATGAAAAGAAGACAGGGTCACTGGTATGGCAATCTTTAGTTGTATCTATTTCTTTGTGTGCTTTTGGCACATGGTGTGCAGCACCGCTTAGAGATAACCGAACATCGTTGTATTTGTGACACCAGACCTTAACATGAGGAAAATTGCTTGCACGTTTTCAGTAACGCATTAGGTAGCATGACATTGTGACATGTGTCAGTAAAGATGGAAGGTAACAAAAGGTGCAAACCACCTTAAAGCCCTTACCAGGATATCAAGGATCATTTGAACCCTCGGTTATAAAAAGTCAAAAGATATCTTAGTTCATTATCTGAAGTGATCCATTTGTATGATACATCATTCCGGGCTTTTGGCATATTGTACTGTAGGAATAGATATCAGTGTCTAGCACTTCTTTGGCTAGTTGCATGGTATTGTTGTCTCAACGCTTGAGCAAGGCCTGTCACGTCATCACTGAATTTGCATCTTTCAGACAGTGTGGCCATATTTTAATCACTTTCGTCTAACATTGTCAACTGGTGATCTTTTTTTATTAAATTCACTTTTCTGCCACAACGCGTACATGTGTTTACTTATTCAGAGTGGCGATTATGCAAAATTGCATTAGGATTTCAAAATTTTCATTAGATTTTGAGTCAAATTTAGGAATTTTGCAAAATTTGAAGTAGGGCTACAACTGTCTTTTTAAGGAAAATCATCAATTGCTAGTGAGACTTTATGGCTGAGAGATCTTGTAGACACTTTAGCAGTTTGTACTGTTTGACTTCTGCTTAATACTGCATGTACCACCTCCAGTGGAGGGTGCCACTCATTCAAGGTCATAGTCATTCAAACACCACATTTTTTAGATCATGTAAGTAAATGTGTCTTCTAATTACATACTTATATTCCAACACCAAAGGTGTCTTCGAGAGACATTCTCACAGGCTGGCAATAAATTGTCAAGGAGACAACCATATTACATGTAATTATGCTTTAATGGCAGTAGTTGACAGACTGACAAATTTCAAGAAGGTTCTTAGACATTTCAATATACCCACATGTTTATTTTGGTAATCAAATAAAAACAAAATTGCCTCAAATAGGGGGCATGTCTGCCTTATAAGAAATGGGAAAGCGATTAAAGCTGTTACCTAATTTTCCAAACAAAAAATTTCCAAACATTACAGCATTCACAGGTGTGCACATATTAATATTATCTGACAATTAGAGTAAATTCTTTTAGTTTACACCAATATCTCCTGTTTGTGTAGCATGTTTTGTTTTGTTTCTATTGCAGTGAAGACATTTTGCACATACTCTGCACATAGGTCGGAGTGTAAGGAATTTTACAAATGTAATTTTAAAGTGATTGCGTCCCATGAGATTAAAAAGAACACAACAAACAGTTTTTAATCAATATTCACAGGTGCGTGCCATTCTGGCAGGATAGATCAGTTGGAATGCTTGCTAATATCGTTTTGAAATTGTTATTCCAATGTTATTGAAAGAACTGTAAAACCACTGGCATTAGGTCTGAAATGTTGTACATCCACAAATGGCAATTCTCTGATGAACTAAAAACAAGATTTCCAGATTATTGATTCATTGAAGAGAAAATCTACATGTTGTTCTGGCTTTGTAAAGTGATAACTTTTGAAAAATAGTTTCAAGCTACATTATAAATTAATGGTAACTATGAGTTTTGAAGTCAAAATAATATTGACAACATTTTGGAAACCAAATCATTGTTCACTGCACATAATAGGTTCTGTGGAATCTACATGTAAATCACTAAAGATTTTAGTAACAAAAATGTTTAGCACTATCAATGATTTTTATAAAATTAGTCTGTAGTTCACGTCATGTTTTGTGGTGTGAATGAAAACTTCACTATAAAGATGGGTAATCTGCCAGCAACAATCTATATTAATGTAAATACATGTATCAGTTCTTGTTAAATTCTTTGCATAAATGTGACTGATCTAAACTTAGTAATTTAGATACTGCGAACCTACAGTATTATCAGCAGCACCATTATGCAAAAATTTGAATTCAGGACAATATAGTTCTGAAAGAGCAGCAGATACATCATCAGGAAAGCAAAGTCCTTTGATTTCTACTAACAAGCAAAGTACCAGCTGGTACTCCACACTTGTGTCCACAGCTTGAAATGGCTTAGAACATTTTCTACATGCACTAAATGTGACATGTATGCCAGGTTAATCACACAATAACAACTTGAAATACCGGTAATTTGTAAGAGAGCTTGAACAAATTGAATCAAGAACATTTTCTGGTATGCGAAAATTTTAGTGGACAGTTCAGTGTCTCTCTATAAGCATTTGATGCATTGTGGTACATTTAAAGGTGTTCTTGGCAATTAAAAACGTGAAATGACCAAATTCTTTGGAGCTGAGTATTATCACTCTCATTGGGCATCAAACTTGTGACTTTTTCATTACAAAAACTGTAATTGCCGTGTTTGCCCCCCACCCCCCTCCTCCCCCAAGAAAGATGGTGTCAGAAACAGTTGAAAAAAATATATTGCTATAGGACCTTATTAATGAATCTGAATAGAGCAAATTTGGTAAGAAATTAATCAGAAGTGTTGTTTGCCTTTAGGTGGGTACAAGACGTTACATGGCGCCTGAAGTGCTTGAAGGAGCCATCAGCTTCACACGAGAATCATTTCTGCACATTGATGTATATGCATTTGCCCTTGTTCTCTGGGAATTGGCCTCAAGATGTTCTGCTGCTGATGGTGAGTTTGTCCAAAACTGCAGATTATGTACATGACGGTATAACTGTGGGAGACATATCCAGTGGGCTAATACATGTAGTTAGTGTATTGGACAAGGAGTGTGTTAGTGCAGGCGTGGATCTAGGATAAATGGTGACTGATTTCCGAAACAACGAGTGCCTTCTAGGGGGGTCCAGGGCCATGCTCTCCTAGGAAATGTTCTGGATTTTTTTTTCCTTCAAGTACCCTTTTGGGGTTTCTGGGTATACTGTAATTCTGAAAATCTGGCTGATTTCTGTAAAACGGTGGAAATCAGTGTGGATCCAATCATGTAGTGTGTACATCAGACAATTAAGGTCTTAGTACTGGCTCAGGAGTCATGATGTTGGGCTTTTGGGTTTTGTTTGTTTCGTTTTGCTCTTTTTTTTTTCTTTTTTTTTGTTTTTACTCTCGACTAAGACACATACATGTATAACTCTTTGGTTGTTCCCCTACTCCCTGAAACCAAGAAAGTACTATTAAAACTGTTTGACGTGAAATTGGAAGTTGGAAGTTGGAAGTTGGAAGTTGGAAGTTGGAAGTTGGAAGTTGGAAGTTGGAAGTTGTTCAATGAGGTTAAGAATATACATGTAATCTTAAATGAAAGTACAACATGCGTATCATGTGTGTAAGTTGGCACTGACGGGGTTGGGGGGGGGGGGGGAGTGAAGCTGTTAATGGTGATAGATTAAGTGGTAGAGAGGCTAATTGGGTGAGCATTTGCAATATGAATAACCTTCATTGGCCTAGACTGGCAATTCTCACTGTAGGCTGTGAATCAAGCATCAAAATGAAGACAACATACAACCTTTCTTTCCTCAGGCCCAGTGGATGAATACAGGTTGCCATTTGAAGAAGAAGTAGGATCTCATCCATCGTTAGAGGACATGCAACAGGCTGTAGTACACAAAAAGATCAGGCCAAAGTTTAGACCAGACTGGTTTGTACACACGGTAAGATATACTATTACATAAACTCATTATTCGTAACCTCTTGGTGCTATAGAGAGGAAAGAGGCCGGTAATTGTGGCATTGGCTCTGTTAGCCTGGTATTCCACCACAGTCCCCTCCTTCTGTCACTGGCTGGATTTGTTCTTGGTAGTCCTGAGTTCAACTTGGTAGTAATATGCTTTGTAAATTATGAACTGGTCTACACTCCCATCCTCTACCACTGGCTGGATTTGTTCTTCGTAGTCCTTAGCTAAACTCTGTAGCTACACTATGAAGATAGTAAATTAGTCGGAATTTGCTAAATGTCTACCGTTACTCTGATCTGTCTTAAGTGACGATTCAATTGAAAGGTATTTAGTTGTACATGCATGGTGTTTCATGTGATGTTGTTTTCATGCTGTACAGGGTGAATTTTTCTTTGAATGGTTTGGATGAAACCTTAGTGTGTGACTGAAATAAAAGTTGCCAAGCTGTTCTTTTCTACTTATTGTAGTAGGTCGCCATTTATTCAAATGAAAGTCATTCAAGTCATTTTTCATTTGGTTTTCTGGTCATTATGCTGTATAAGGTGGAGGTTACTTTACATTACATGTGGCAGTGGACAAAACCCTAGTGTGTAACAGTTCAATAAATGAACAAAAGAAAGCTAAATACAGAGGTACACAATGTACGTTAGTGCATGTGTACAGGGCAGGAAAAAATTTTGAAATCCCCGTGGGTCAGTAAATTTCAGTTTTCGCTTGCCTCCACTTTAATAAATATTGTGATTAGAGAAGGAATATGAACAAAGTATGCTTGGATTTTTAACTAATCCATGATTTCAACTCACTGTTTTGCTAATGTTGCAGTCTTAATTTTGGAGTAAGTTCAAAATTTTCTCACCCCACCAATCAGACCTGTTTTTTTTTTAAGCTCTGATGTATGTTTATCACTCTGTATTTATTACACAGGGTATGGCCGGTTTGGTTCAAACAATTGAGGAGTGTTGGGATCAAGATGCAGAGGCAAGGTTGACTGCACAGTGTGTTGCAGAGCGAGTTGATCAGTTCCACTCACTTTCAAATTGTGGATCAGAACATTCTCCTATTGTGACGACAGTGGTAAACAACACCAACATTTCTCCATCCTCAAAAGAGTCTACAATATAAACACAAGTGAATATTGCAATCCAAAGCTTGTGTAGTGACCGGACAATCTGACATGATTGCCGCACAGTCGGGAGCTCAAGGTCATGCAGATTGTCAAGCGAAATTTGTGTATGAAGCAGCAAATGGACACAAGACAAGGCAATATGCTTCTACGTTTTTTATCCAAGGAAAGGGCACTGTGTGTCTTTCACTGATCAGTGAATGTGTCCTGGTAACAACTTTTATAAAAGTTCAAATTTATGTTCATCCTGATCAGTTTCGCAGTTGTTTTGCATGAAGCTGTCTTGGCACAGTTTCTTTTGCAATGCAAATGCGAAGTGAAATTGATGGGAGTCAAGTGCAGAAATTAAAAACTTCCACATATCCAAGCACTCTGTGTTATAAACATGGTGTATGGTTTAGGTTTCAAAATCACCTTCTCAGTTAAAACAGGTACTTATTACTGTTGTACTGTACTTTTACCATTGTTATTTACTTACCATATGTAGATACATTTATTTTATTTACCCCAAGTGTTATATTTATCACTTTAAACGTAGATGATCCTAATGATCTATACTCGGTGATATGGATGGTACTCTCAGTGAAGTGCATGTAGTATTCAAAGAGCCAAGGGGCAGAACAGCTTTCATTTACCAGGTGTATCCCTGAGTAAAATGGCATGGGGGTGTATGTTACATTGTAGGTATGTATCCCCACTATGTGACCATAAATGAAAGCTATTGAGCAGTACTTTCATAGGTACTGTTTGTTTTTCCTTTTTTTTATTTTTAATATTTTGCGGAAAAAAAGTAATTATTTTTAACCTTGAACACTCTTGGGAATGAGGGAATGAAATGGACAATCTGGAATTCATGTCGTATCCTGACACTGTAGTTTAGACATTGACCTGTTGCTGTGATATCTGCTGTCGTTTTGAGGGTTGAAGGCATTCATGTTCTTTCCACTCAAATAATCTGATTTGCTACTATTTAAAAGCAGAAATTGCTGCACTAATTAAGCCAGAACAGTTTATCTCTAACAGTTTCTCCCAGTACTGAACGGTAGTGAGGGAATGAATACCGTCGCCTAACAGATTATCTTCCTCTGTATATTCGTAATATATTGTCCATAATCAAGAAAAAAATTTCAACTGTATCTATTCAAGACATTATTCTCAAGTAGGTCTGTAATACAACATTAATTAATGTGACCAGGAAAGGGTGTGCTCTTTCCTTTTTTCCAGCAATGTACTCCATAATCAAGTGTACAGACATGAGAACGACCTCTTTTAATCTGTAAATAGTTTTAAGTATTTTTACTATTACCACAATGTTGTCATATCTTACAATACGAACTTGATGGTCTTTCATACACATTTAACGCATTTATCTGTAAATAGTTTTACCTATAGCTCGCACAGAGCGTAAGAATTAAACAAACCTCGCCCAGAGCTCTTTCTTGCCCATGGAGAAAGGAGCCTGGGTACGAGATTAGATTGAGCCATATCATGTTTGAGAATAAGCTAGAGGTTTAGCTATTAAACTTGAAACTTCTACGTACCAACGCTTGTGTTAAAGAGACTTAGTGGGCTTTTAAAGCTTTTCCCCATTACTATTCTCAATCAGACAGGGTGTCAGAGTCCTGTGGCTTTGTGTCGTATCTTGGCGATTCCTAGCAACCGAAACAAACGGCCGGGAAAAGGTCTGGGACATTGTGCCCGGGAGGTACTCCCTTATATGGGCTATATAGGTATGGTTTTTCAGCCGCTTTGGTCATAAGTAGGGAATCGATTTTGGCCATTTTGGTCATAATTACACTCTAGTCTTGCATTGGGTATGTTTCATAGAAGAAGCTACTTTTTCATCGATATCGATGAGACCAACAAAAACCCTTCACAAATTATCTTTACCTGCAATTTAGCATTGGTAGTAATTGTAAGGCAGGTCTGAAACAGGGTATGGTCATAGAATAGGGTATCGAATTTTTGGTCGGGTCATAAATGACAGAGTTTCGTCTTAAATAGGGTAAGGGATTTGGGAAGCGGACCGCACGCTCCCGGGACATTGTAACCCGAAACGGATTGAAGGTGGCGAAATGCCCAGGCCTAGGAACTAGTTCGCAGTATAAAGTAACGCAAGCACAAGTAAACGAAGTTCTCGCTTCGCCTTCTGAATAGGCCACTTCCGAGTCGCCCTTTGCCTCTGTGACGAAACGAGTCTTCGTGCAAAACCATTCATATGAAAATGCGTTTCGTCTGGAAGTTCATTATCATGCCAAACAAACTCGTTTTCGGAAGAAAAGTTTTGCGCGAGGACTCGTTTTGAAACAGAGGCGAAGGGCAACTCGGAAAAGGCCTATTCAACCTGACCGGAACTATGAAGCCAGAGACGTCTTAAAATCGCGATGAATTCTATGCTGAACGCATAATTGATTGGTTGTCAGGTTGCTTGGACGGCTTGAAGTCGCTCCTTTTCAATCACGCTTCGCCTTCGAATCACTACACATGTAGTAGCTAGACAGGAGGAGAATAGTACAGTGAAACCCCGCCTCACGACCACCCCGTTAATACGACCACCTCGTTATTACGGCCACTTTATTCTGGCCCGAAAAAAAGCTCAGTCCTATTTAAAGAACCCCTTTGATACGACCACCCCGTTAATACGACCAATTTTCCGTGGCCCGAAGGTGGTCGTATTAACGGGGTTCCACTGGATGTACCTGACGTATGATCGGTTGGGTGGTTGTAAACAGTCGCGCTCAACGAACGTCGCAAGGAAGCACAAACGCGTCCTCATAGAGCGTTTCGGGATTTTTGTGGCTCTGTAACGGGTTTCGGGATACGGGATAGGATATTTTTGGGAAAACTAAATGGGATATGGGATATTAAGACCAGATACCCCGGGACGAAGAGCAGGAAAATTGTTAATTTTTGAAATCGGAATTAACGAGATTCGGGATATTCAACTGGGGCACAAATTAAAGGGGTATGAGACACTCAGAGCCCTAAAATATCTAGTGTATTTCGAATGAACTCACTGCATTAGTCTTGCAATAATAGGCCATATTCGTATTCTCGGTATTGGACTGGAACTAGCTTGCAATGGAGGCTCATGCGGGGAATATCATTAAAAAGAGATTAATGTGATTTGCATTTGAAAAGACTCCCCGCATTAGCCTCATTTGCAAGCTAGTTCCAGTCCAATACCGAGAATACGAATATGGCCTAGTAATCTATTTCAAGAATATGGCCATATATAAAAACATCCATCTCAAGGTGACCAAGAGGCACAGGCCGACGCCGAAAACGTCGGGTACAGAAACTGAACCGGGACCAGTTAATTCATTTGTTCCCCCAGACACCGCACCATTTTTTTTTAATCGCTAAAAACCTAATCCTCTCTAACTGTTTGGCAGAGTAATTTCTTTCGCCAATTATTTGCATCTTTTTGCAGCGCAGCTGTCGAGATTTTGCGCGCGAGTTTGGCTTCGTTCGTGTCGGTTACTCCGCCGCTGAAACTCACTCCCACCCAACATTCCGCATTCTTCGTGCGTTCAGTTATCAGGCCTGTTCAGATATGAAGTGAACTGAAGCGGTTTATGCATGGACATAAAATAGAAAAGTAAAACATAAATAGACGGAGTAGTAGGATACCGTGGAAGACTTTCCTTTATTGGACACACGCCGAGTTTTAGGCGTTATCTATACATTAATGTAACCCATTCAGCTCGAACTTAAAAATTCACGTGCGTGTTAACCTCGCAACCCGTAATACTTCATTACTCTAGCTTGTGTTACAGCCGCCCTCCCCGAGAGAACAAAATCATTTCAGGGAAGGCGGTTGTAAAACAGGCTACTGACCCTACCGTGTCCTCCTTTGTAGGGAGGAAAGATTGCGTCACGAGTCTCAGTCTTGAGTGTGTGCGCGTACACCAAAAACTACTTGACAATGGAAATCACTTCTTAGAAGAAGACTCTGTTGTTAAGTCGCTATTATATTTATTTTACACGAGCAGAGTGATGCGCTACAGACGAGCTGAACTCCGCTAATCATTGGAGCCTTAAGATCATTACAAATATCGGAAAGCATCTGGTACGCAGTCTCCGCGCATTCTTGCGCAACACAACTGCCTGGTTGAGAATGTGCTATCTTGAAGATTTTTCTTCTGCTCACAACCACCTGAGATGCTGAAACTAATGTTGGGTAATACCTGCGAAAACTCTCAATGGCACCAACTGCCACTTCAGTTGAACTGGTTACTTTTCCAAGGATTATTTCGTCAATTTTGCCAGTTTCTGTATAGGTAGTCTTCAACGAGAAACCGTTTGACAGAAAAGGGTTTTTCCTAGCACAGCGCACTGAGAAAATTTTATATTTGGACACCGGCTGAATGCGTTCATCCTTGATGGTGATTGTGATCGTCTCTTGAAAGAACTTTTCTTCATCTTTATGAGCTTAAAGAAAAAACAATCGTTAATAAATAAATTAACCATCTCAGCAATCACCACTCCGTTTCCATTTTTCATCCAGAACCGCTCCGTCCTCTTATTTTTCTTAGTCAACAAACAAACAAAAAATAGTTCAAGCCACGCCTCCTAAGTCCTGTCTCTTTGTTTCCCACCTATTGTGACCTGACCAACCGTTAGAGGATTATTCTTGTTTTAAGATACTCAAATGAAACCCGTCCTACTACGCTTTGTGATTGTTTTAAAACCCTGGCGCCGTCAACCAATCAGATGTAAAATTAAAAACACGCGCGACTCGTTCACCCGCATTTTCCCGCCAGTTTTGTTGGCTTCCAGTCCTTATTGGCTTTTTGTGCGTTCTCTGTGAATGGCCAAATACTAACTATGGTTTAATTTGCTTTTACGATGCGCAATGGAAAAGCGTTCTATAAGCCTTACAAAACCTGACTGGGTTTCATACATGCAGAGAATTTGGTTAAAGAAAGACGAACTGATTTAACAAGGACCTTTGCCTGGAACGGTAAATTATGGGGTTTTTTTGTAAATGCATTATGTTAATCTAAGTTACGATACTTACTAGACTCTTTCATTTTTATTTCAATAGGCCAATGATCGCTCACATCCTTAGCCTGCAACAAATGTCGACAACATCAGTGAGTTCGTGACTTAAATAAACAAGACCAGACTTCACAAATGTCCCCCTCCTAAAGGGGCTATGCCCCATTCCAGATCTAACAGCCCTCTACCCCCAACCAGTCTCTGGATACCAAAAAGGTTACTTTTAAAGAAACGCGAATTTGAGATGGGTTATCCCAAGTGGAAAATCCTCATGCTGTGGGGATAAGAAAGTGTACCTGTTCTTGATTAAGTCCATTAGCGGCGTCATAACGAAACACATTTGCGCTGTTAGCGAAAATCCCTCTTGTCATATTGTGCCCGGCGACCACTATCCTACAGGAAAAAAAACTTTTTAATTCAAGATTTTACAGCGATGGTACTCTGAAATAAACTGCCTTTATGTGCCGTCTCAACTCAACAAGTCTATAAAGCCATATAATAATAATAACATTTAACACTTAAACTGCGCTTTTTCCAAAAAACAAATAGTCAATTTCAAAGCCAGTTTTCCTCATATATAATAGATGCAAACGCTAGCTGTGAAAAACTTTTAAAACGAAGGCCAAAGAACAGGTAAACTCTTCTCTGTCAACTCCCCTCCAAGCAAGCTTCGTTTTTTATTGGCTCGACCTTTCCTAGTCTTTAAACTAAGAAACAGGGGAAGGTAGATAACCATACAAGAAACTAAAGCGGGGAAAAATTACTATTCAATTTGTTAATACTGAAAAGCTGAAAACAAACTTTTGTAGTCCTCTTGCAGTCGAGTAAATAGGCCATTTTCGAGTTGCCTTTTACCTGTTTCAAAACGAGTCTTCGCGCGAAACCATTCACATGGAAACGAGTTCCGCCTACAGGTTCATTTTTATACAAATCAAACTCATTTTCATATCAAAGGTTCTTGCACGTAGACTCGTTTTGAAACAGAGGCAACAGACAACTCGAAAATGGCCTATTATCAAGACAAACAATAGACTGCAAGGCTGATACTACGTGAAAAACGTTTCGAGACACCAACATGACAAGAACCGATAAAGTAGGATCGCAACAGTGGACAGCTGTTTCGCCCTTCTTAGGGCTCGTCAGCACTGTGTAGCGAAGATATGTAACGCCAGCCCAACAGCCAACGCACATAAATTGCAAAATGACCCGTTCACTATATCAAGTTCCGTACTTTGAACTCACTTGCGCCCCGAAACACGCGTTGCCACATCACGTGTTTCGGGGCGCAAGGATTATACACCTGTCATACGGGCAATCAGAATTTGACACGGTGGTATCCAGTTGATCAGAAAACAGCCAATAAAATCGTCTGTCCTTTGCGAGTCATATCCCCTTCCATGCGGACTTGGTTGCGTAACTGCAGCCGGCGTTGAAGTCACCTAGGATGATGACGTCATTCAAGTTCCATCGTTGTACAATGTCGTCATAAACGTCACCCAGACGATCGATTTCGGAGACTGCTTGTGATGGAGATGTGTGCATGGCGGCCATTGCAAAGTTCGTAACATCTAAAAGAAAGACAAAGAATGATTTAAAGCTAACATTGAGGACTTTAGTGAGTCGCGTTTTAAAATTCCCTGTATAATACTCTCTGACTTTTCCCTTATTTTCTTATGGGGTAGATAATATTTTTGACAATCCAACACGTCCGTCATTTAACTACCATTGCAAAATGCAAATCCACTAAACATAACAACAAAATCCACCACTCAAAATTTGCAAAGTTTTACTGACAGCCCAGCAGCCAGCTGCACAATATCGCCAACCCAAAAGGACTCGAATCCTTGGGAGCTTTCTGGGTGTACATTTCGTTCAGGATCCGTCGCCTTGCCTTTTGGGTGACTCACCAACACCTTTGCAACATCTGGGAGTACCTTTATTCAGAATCACGCCCTCGATAGTGAGAGACTTTGCTAAGCAGCCAGGTACACGTGGCGCCTTGCTGACGTAACAACGTTCTGACTACTTACCAGGCTTACACGGGAATACAGCGTGATGTTTTGTTTGGCTACTGGAAACTCTATGATAGTTCTACGTTTTTCCAAAAGTAAGGAACGCGTTAATTAAAGGACAACTTACACGTGCTGTGTGCCTTGAAGCGCACAGTGACACGGCACGAAAAATCGCCTTTACCGCGCGTCAAATGTGTTGTTAAAGGTTTTGTAAAGGTCGCCTTTGCACGCTTTTGACGATCTGTGACGCGAATCAAAGATCATCTGTGAATAAACCTTTACCACCAAATCAAAGGCGTGAAAGGCCGTTTTTACTCACCTTTGAACGCCTGTGTTTTTAGGGTTAAAGGTGATCCTTTGATACGCCTTTGCGCACTGTCAAAGGCGGGTCAAAAGTGTAATCAAATTTGTCTGCGATTCGAGTCAAAGGTTTGCTAAAGACGTGGTCGAAGATGCCTGTGACGCAGGCCAAAGGTTTGTCAAAGGTACTCTGCGCGTTCCGCGCTCGCGCGTCTCGCCCGAACTTCTCGCTCGCGCTCCTCTTTCGCGCTGCGCGACCGTTGATCACGTTTCGCGCGATTCACATCGTATACGCTTTTTTCTGCTTGCTACACTAGCTTTGTAGCTCCGCATACGAAAGATGCAATTAGATCCGTACTCTTGATTTATGTCTGACAAGTTTTGAAGAATATATCAGCTTTAATAAGGTTATTTTGTACCAAACTATTGACAAATGTTAACGGAAAAGCGGCCCGGAAAGATCATTGCGCCTAATTTTAAGAAAATAAATATGTTCAATTTCATCTCAGTTTCAATTTTTTTCCCCGTTTTTATCAAGAGTAAATACCTTCAAGTACCTTACATAAATGTTTTGGGCTTCAGGTTTCAAAAAGCCACGTTACAGGCTTGGTTTCAAACTACACGTAATGAGACTGATCATAAGGAAAACATTGTTCTGTCTATCGTGAAAACAACAGTCAACAAATCTTCCATGGTACAAAGTGCATTTATCTAACATTGAAGTACTATGGCTAAATTCTCAGTTCCTTAAATTTACTAGACCAGACTAGACAATAGGGAAGACAACCGCAAAATTTCGGGAAAGATATAGCAAACTTCGCACAAAAGTCAACTAGTGTATAAGCGTCCTTTCCAGATGGCACGTACAGTCCGTTGCATGGAACTCCTTATGTTTTGGCAGTTCTCCTTTTCTGCTTCTTGCACTTGCTCATTCTTGCATTATAAGTGGAATGGAACACAGTGTTTTCCACTTCTTTCTCATCAAAGTGGTTAAACTGCCTTGTTGGGGGTCAATGCCAACTAAATACCCATGATTTCTAGGGAAGACACATTTTGACAAAGTCTAAGGTGTTGACGAAATTAATCAATGCATCTTCACTGGATAAGTCCATCCTGTCGACCACTGCTTGTCCGCATTTGTCTAAACAGAAGCAAACAGACAAAAACGTTGGAAATGAATATTAAGGGTGAATCTTGGCATTCTATTCCTTAAAGTTTGCCTATAGTTTTTGCTAATATCACATTAATAAAACGTGACCAATCAGATCATTACTCCTCCTCCGAATAGTTTGTGCTTCTGTCAATAGTAGCCTTTTTTTTTGTATTTCTCTCCACTCTACTCAGAGATTTGGTCACACAGGTATGTCATTAAGAGCCAGTTTAACAAGCTAATTTCACCAGCTGAACAAGGGTTATCCCCAGCTAGAATTTCATAAGAGAACAAAGACTTGGGGTCATTTTAAAAGTGTACAGCTTGGCACAAATAAACAAAAAGCCTAGAGCCAGTTTACCAGTCCATCTGTCTGCCTGTCTCTTAAAGACATCTTACAGACCTCTTACAACAAAGATCTTTTATGGTTGCAGAATAGCAATCTAAAAATCAACAAATCTGACATAAACTGTGACAAGAAATGAGGAATACACACACCTTTGGGAATATTGCTGCTCCTGTGTAATTTCCACAGATCTCTTCATGTTCAGTAGTGTAATCTTTTTCCTTATTTTCATTGTAGATCATATGTGAAAAGGAGCATATAAACATATCAAAATAATTGCACATTTGATTAGTAAACAGTTAGCAACTACTTGTACACTTTTTTCCACTGAAAAAAATTCCTGAAATTAAATAATTTAACATGAGACATGCCTGCATGGAATCGCATGGCTCATTCATTGAAACAAAAATCCAGTCCAAGATGATGAATACAACCACTATGATTCCCAGTGCAGCCGCATCTCATAGAGAGAAATGGCTATTATCCAGTCAAATTTGCCAACAAAATTTTCAATTGAGTAAAAGTAAATAAATGTCTTTGTCAATTTACTTTTACTAAGTTATTATCAAATCCTCTACGCCTTAAATTCTCTACTGATCCCATCAATAGTTATGAATTAACCATATTATTAATTTTGCTTGGAAAAATTTGGTTTGGAAACCTGATGGCCAAACCAAAACAGTCGATATTGCAGACAACCACTCAAAATTTAGATTCAAAACTCAGCTTTTACCAGTCAAAAACCAACATTTCCTGAGACTGGTTTGCAACATTCTGCAACTTTGATTCATTTACCAAAAAGATTCCCACCCCTTGCATGTTTTCAATAACATTTTAATTACTTAATTTTCATCCAGGTGAGCCAGTTGATGTATTTGTCCCTTAAGAAAGACAACATTTCCTTACTTGCCCTTAAATGAACCAAAAAGAAACAACTTTTTTTTTCACAGAGTGAGACTGTAATAAAAATGATCAATTAAAATAACATTAATAAGCTATAGCCAGGTTTTCAAAATCTATTTATATCCTTTCTTTACTGGAAAAAGATATTAAAAGTTGTGGCTGAAGAAATTATAAGATGGTCTATGCTACAACTTATAGAAATAACAAATGAATATTCCAGCCTTTTACTTACCAAAATGTTCTGATGTTTGCACACTTTGGAGCATTGCATGATTTAACTGCATCTGAGTTGACTATGAGCTACAGAGTTGTATATCGTATCCTCTCCCAGAATTTATTCTGTTAATTTCTTCAGTTCTTCTAGAGTGGCTAGCTGAAGGATAAAAACAACATTCATAAGCAAATTTCCACTAGTCACATATTTATTGGCATTTAATTGTCTACTGCTCAAAAGACCAAGACATGAAACTCTAAAACTACTGGTATTGTCCAGAGAGGTCGCATAATAATATTATTATGGGGTCAGCTTTTTAACTTGCTACTAATGGCAAGTTTGATTTTTTATCAAACATTGTAACAATTTCACCTACTAACAGATAAGCTGGATTATGTGTACTAAAGGCATCCGTGGTCGAGTGTCAATTGATACCCTTGATCGATCCTCTAAATCGACTCTCTATCAACACCCGATCGATACTCAATCAACACTCCATTGACACCTCGGTTGACACTCAATCTACATTTCTATTACTCAGTTTTGCAAATGTCACAGGGTAGGTGCATTTGATCACCTGGTATGACACCATTCTTAGCCCAGGAGACAGTTCAAAATGTCAAATGCCTGGCAGGTTCGGGGTGGGGCGGGGGGGATGGTTGGGCAGGAGATAGTGGAGTTCCAAATGACTGATCCATAAGCCTGATACAACAAATATCAAAACATATTTTTATTACAATTGCTACTGATCTCGCTATCTCAGTGGTCAAAATTTGTTGTGGACTCACTCAGCTGCGCTTCGTGAGTCCACAACATTTTGACCACTGTGATGGTGCGTATCATTGTCGATAAGAGTACAGACCACACTAAACCACATGCAATTTGTTAAATTCAACCCAGTGAAGTCATTTATCAACATTAATGAACAAACATCATCATAATTTCAACTGTGGCAACAAACAGAGCTTTTTTTCAATAGAATGGTAACTAGAGACAAAAGCAGAAACTTATCCATAGATTAAATTTTCAGAGTCAACAACTCTTTTAATGGTATAATGAATATGATAATTAAGTCAGGTCGTGATGGATTGTCATGCATGGCTGACTGAGTTTTTCCTTCAATGCAAATTTCCTTTATATTTACATGAGCTTTCTTTCGAGGGAATTGTTTAAGCTCAGAAATTACCAGAGGCATTGTGCACAACCATTTATACGTAAATAAAGTTAAGTTTAAGCTTAATTATTAAGTTACGTTTATTTCAAGCACTGATCATGCTAAAATCTATGCTATGACAGACACTTCAATTTAATGCACAAGACTTGACTGAGTGAGAAAAAAAAAAATCTTTGTCAACGTTTGTAAATAAGTATATGTGAATTGAAAATAAAGTTTGGTCTTTCTTAACGAAGGGCTTTGCCGATCAACTGTGATTCAGTCAAGTGCAATTAACCTTCGACCAAATTGTTTTCACTGCCGAGGATCTGCCTTGCCATAAATATACACAATTCACAGCTCTTTATGTAGCCATTGCTGCGTTTAATTTACTTTTTAAACTCCGTTATTCTCTGAACATTGAAAACAAATGAACGAAATTCAGAGACTTACCTTTTCCTGGTCCAAAACACAACGAAAATTTCACCAAAGCCGCCATAATGAAGCCAAATGAAGAAAAATGTCTGCTTTCCTCACAGCCGACTTCGTTGACCTTTATTCCGATTGGCCAGAAAAATGCGGGAAGCCGCTGGCAGCCGCGTTTTCCCGCTGTTTTCGAGTTGTTTCCTTGTGCCACCTCCAGGTCAAGTGAAAACTTTTTTATTAAAAAAATACACATTGACAAAAAAGCAAGCTTTCATTTTATGGTTAAAACAGCAAAAAATAAGAAAACGCAGGTTATTAGGGGGTTAAAAGCGGAGTCGCAAGATATGGCCATATTTGACCTCGCCTTTGACATGACATGACGTAGGATCAAAGTTGTACAAAGCCATGCCGCCTTTGAACGCCTTTGACATAAGAGATCAAAGGTATGCAAAGCCTTGGTGTCTTTGAACGCCTTTAACGCGCGTCAAAACTGTAGTCAAAGTTATTGACATGTTTGACCTCACCTTTAACAGGGATCAAATGTATAGCAAATCCATAAGATATTTGATTCCTCCTTTGACATGGGTCAAAGGTGGAGTCAAAGTTAACATCACATTTGCCCTCTTCTTTGTCATGGATCAAATGTATCGGCAAAGCCATGACAGTTTTGACATACATTTGACGCACGTCAAAGTTTGGATCAAAGCTATGATCATATTTGACCTCGACTTTGATCAGGATCAAATTTAGAGTAAATCCAATTTTTCGTGCCGTGTGAATGGCTCACGTTGGAATTTATCCATGTTTGTGCTTTCGTCACCATCATCAAAGACATAGTTATCTTGAAGAGTCATCTTGTCTTTCCTAATGACGACAACGAAACTGGTTTTAAATTACATATATGTTATCTAACCAGCGTGACGTCCGTATTAGAAAAATATTGGTCCAGTTCTTTTTTTTTTTTTCAGGTTTTAGACCGAGCCGCAGACGGGGTCCATAAACTTGCTAAAAAAGAACGGAGCTTTTAGCAGATTGAAAGGAGCCATTATAATAAATACTTAAAAGTATTTATTATAATGGCGCTTTTCAATCTGCTCATAAATTGATTCGTCTCCCCATTCGGTGAACGCGCGGGCGAAAGGTAAGCATTTATGTACGTTTGAAGGAGAAAAGATTTCTACTTAACAAAACAAACTGCTTATTTAATGCAATCAATTAAAAAAGCAAATCCCCGAAATTAATTTGTAAGCGGTTCATCTCAGCGGTCCCGTAATGCAAAATTCGGACCGCTAACGGAACTTATCAGAATTCTCCTAAATTTATCGCGGACCCGCTCAGCCATATTATAAAGCTTTTTATTGCATGTTTAAGAGAGCTGAGAAGTTCAGCTATTCGAAATACTTTTGTTGCCGGTAAATTAAGACTCTCTTACAATCATAAACTCGTCTAATAATTGTAATATCTTATTACTCAATCTTGATCGGAACAGTACTGAGAGAGCATCGGCCCTTGGTCGTTATTGCACTGGTTCCATTCTATCAAGACCTATAGTCGATATTCACCCGAAACCCATGTGCTTGGTTAGTAGGATATATTTAGGGAGCTTTTAGGCAAAAGATTGCGCTTAAATTAACCTTGAAACTTAACAGTGCCTGATAAGAAATGCCGAATGACAAAGACTGAAAATAGAATATGTAACCTTTTTGTAAAATAAAAAATGTAACCTTCCTGAAAATAGAAATATTTCTTTTAAAATGCTCTAGAAAATGATAAATAATTCTTTCCATCCTTCCCTCCATTCAATTTGTAGAAGTACAGGGTAAGGGTGTGGCTAGCGTGATTCTATGTTGGTCCAGATTGCTCGCGGCCACGGCGCCGTTGGGGATTGGAGAGAGTGCGTGGCCGCGTGTGGTCTGGACCGTCTGAGAATCAGTCTGGTGTGTGGCCTGTCGGACGTGCAATCCTTGCTTTGTGTTGTTGCACACATCACGGCTTCTGTTGCTGATATGTACCTGTAGGAGTATGCATACTGTTCCTTACTAGCTGTCCTGCCCAGCCTGACACTCAACGCCATCTTGTAGATGCCAGGTGGAGACGAAAACCTGCCGTGAAACAGGAAACAATCATAAATATAGCTGGTCACTTACGCCTACAGAACATAAATTTAAGAAATGTTTCCCGCAGCTTTTGTCCCAGTTATTCTGCGGTACAAGTTGCACTAAAACGGCGTGCTCCCGATATTTCTATTGTTCTTCCTGCGAGGCGGTCAACTGGTTTCTACTTTTTTCAGCAAGTGTGACAATGCTATAAAAACACTTATGGCAATTGTCAACTTGAAATTGATAAAGCAAATCAACCACCGTAACGGACGTTTTGAACATGAGTCCTGAGTCAGAGGAAATTTGCTTTGGTGTTCCACATTGTGAAGTAGATATGAAATTATTCATATCTGAACTGTGGTTGTAGATGAAAGTGAAGAATGATCATCGCAGTAAATTTTCCAATTTAAGCAATTGGAAAGAAGAAGCCTGAAAAAAATCAGGGCTTCAACAGGATTCGAACCCGTGACCTCCGCGATACCGGTGCGATGCTCTACCAACTGAGCTATGAAGCTACACATTGGAAAATTTACGGGCGTCTTCGGACTTGAAGGGGCGGAGACCTTCTTGCCCGAAAAAATTAAGCAATGCCCGAATGTGTGAGTGTTGAAATCGGGATGCAAACGTGTGAAAAACGAAAACGTTCTCAAAGATAGTTATATTGAAAGCTTGCATACTCAATGACCTCTATGAACAGTCTCAATCGAGTAAAATCTAAAACTTATTAAAAGAAAAAGTTCTTCCTTTCATGGCGTTCGTTCAGCGATCTGCAGTTCAGCAACAGTGACATTTGTGTTTCAAGATGCATTGTTTGGACGACCGTTACAGAAGCTATCCTATATTCGAGACGAGCGTCTCGACATACTCGAGACGTTCAAAGAACAACATGAGGCATTGCTAGAAGACCTTCAAGCCTTCCATGAATTCAGAAGCCACGTCAATATGATGGTAAACGACATGGACTTACTAGAGAAACACCTCCAAAGAATTATTCAAGAAAGAAATTAAAAAACCCCACGGTTAAGACATTCCATGCAAACGGCTCTTATCAGGGCTTCCATGCACAAAAACAAAAGTCTTCGTCTTAGTTAGCTTTGATTCGTGTCCTTGTTTTGTTGATGGAAAATTGGGAAAGGAAATAATATCCTTATCGTGGATATCCACGATACACATTTGAGCGACTTGTAGCTAACAAAAAAACCTCAGGTCACTTGACGGCCTACAGACTCCCGGTCGGGCGTCTAATCACGCAGAGATTCATAAAAAAGTAGAAACTTTTTTACGAGTTTTGAAAATCACGCCAACAGATTATTTTGTAATGCTTCCTCTCAAGTGTCGTTGCCCGAATCATGAGCGTTTTGCCCGAAAAAATGCGTAAATTCCGTGCCCCGGCCCCAGCTCGTACGCCTATGCTCCTCTTTCTTTTTAGACGGCTTCATCGCCTGCTTATGACAGGGGTCTGGAGACAAGTAAGCATCAGTTTACCTGTTAACACTCGCTAGTAGCTCGTTGATTGGTTGGTCGTCAATGGAACGAATTTCCTGGATCAATATGATATCATACCTCAAAATAACCTGGAACAAAAATTACAGTAAAATTTAAATTACACTAAAATTTAAATCTCCTTTTTGAACCATAGCCAGAAACACCAAGTTTGACTGATCCTTGAAGCACTGAACTGGATTTCAACATATGTATTTATGCTGCCCACACATGCACATCTATCAAATTTAAATTGTTAACAAGTTTTTCGTTTTCAGCGATAACAATCACTAATCAGTGAACTCAAGGGCATAACATTAAGAAAACCTTCATATGTTTTCATGTATCACAAAAACTCCGAATCAGTTCCTTGTCTTTGCTCTTGTAAGCTTATTCTGTTTTACGGTGATCAAATGACTTCCGGTAAGATTTCTAGCAAGCAATGCGCCGATTATGAATCCAAAGTCGTCATAAATCCACAAAAAAATTTCTTAGTGCACACGTAGTCAATCTTTTTTTCATCGTATTTGAATTCGCCGTAAGTCATTCCCTCGTGCACTGAAAGGGCATTCAGATTCCCAACCGTTTTTTAAATTATTTTCCGTAAAACACGATAAAACTCAACCAACCTTTATTGATTGATCCAAGTAGGCCGCAAGGCCGTTATTATAGTTTTCAATCTTTCGCGCAAGTGTAGTTTGTTTTCATAAATCTAGACTAATTCTGAAAGACATTTTTTGTAGGCAAATATATAGGGCAAAGACGTTATCCAAGCTAAAGAGTAAACACACGGAGTAGATACTCGTCGCAGCAATTCCAAGGCCTACCTTAATTAAAACGTCTTTAACCATCTGGTTTTCCATTTTCTTTGCTCCAAATATTTGAACATTGAAAGATGCTATTTTCAAGGCGTTTCCTCCTCGTCTGCTGTCAAGAAGTGTTTTGCTAAGATCAAACAAAAGAAAGGAAGTAATTAACAGGAACGAGCACTGAACATCTTGAATAGGTTTACCGTACTCCACTCCACTCCGCTCCACTCCACTTCACGCCACTCCATGCCACGCCACGCCACGCAACGCGACTCCACTCCACTCCATGCCAATCCACTCCACCCCTCTCTACTCTTCTCTACTCTCGTCTCCTCTCCTCTCCTCCACTCCCCTATCCTCTCTTCTCCTCTCCTCTCCTCTGCTCTGCTCTCCTCTACTTTCCTCTCCTTTTCTCTCCTCTACTCTTCTCTACTCTGCTCTACTCTGCTCTACTCTACTCTACACTACTCCAATTTAAGTCAGCTCAATTCTATATCTAATTAGTTGAAAAAATTTTGAATTGAGTAAGGTTTACGACAGACTTTGAAACTGCTTTTTCCTTTTTTGTCTTAATCGATAGTTTCCTTGTAATTTCGTCTACAAATAATTATTTTTAAGATAACAGTAGGTAAAGAAATATATTGCAAAAAAAAGGTTTGATTAGTAGATAAAAGACATCAGATTGAAATAGATGTACATTAATTTGAAAGTCAATAACAGAACACCATTTACAAGGCAGTCTTTCTTTTACTGCAGATACCAAAAGTCCCCTATTTCTCAACAAATGTGTAGCCGAGGCAAACATAATTTCTTGCAAAGCAGTGCCTTACAAAACACAGAGAGCACATGAAGGCGGCGAATTAGAACAGTTTCTGCCAAAAAAGAAAAAGAGATTTCGAAAAAAAAGAGAAAGAAAAGAAATTTAATGCACTATAAAATTCAATGGATAATAAACGAGTGTAGCAAAAGATGTTTGGCGCAGCTGTTTCTAGCAATATACAATGCAACTTTTCTCAGGTCACCGGTGGCGGAGTCGCTTTTGCTTAAAAACAGTACAACAATATCCGGTTCGCGAGCTGATTTCAAACCTTTTGAAACCCACTTACCATAACACTGGTAAGACTCCAAAAGCCAGCAAGGCCAATAACATCGTGTTATACATATTCAGTCCAGAGATAGCTTGCAATGATGATCTACAGCAAAGGATAAAATCCATAAGTAGAATAAACAATTCAGCAGCAGAGTTCGCCCGATGGACAAACCCCTTTTCATTGATAAATCTTTTGCGTAAATATGACGATCACCGTGAATTTGGGATAGTTTTTGAGACGTGTTTTTAAATGAGGGGGCAGTCACCAACTCATCTCTCTCCGCTAGTTGATTCTCTTTCTCGTGCTTTAGGATGGCACAAATGCAACAGTGAAATGCTTGCTAGTGCACTGACTTACAGTCCACTGGAAAAACCGCAACCAAGCATAGCCGCTTCGCTGAAAATTTCAAGTTTCATGGACATTAATACAAGACAGAAAAACCGCAATTCTGAACCACTTTCAAATGACACTTAAAGATCCCACAACCCATAAACCTTTGTATATAAAAAAGACCACTGTTTGTAATGCTTGACGTGACCCAAAAATTTTCAGCTACTGCAACAAGAATTGTTAACCAATGTTTGCGTGCTTTATTTGCTATCATTCAACACAACTCATCTAGTAGGGACGTAGAGTTGAGCTGATATCGTGATCATGAAACAGTCCAACTTCACATTTTCTTAAGTAGACGCAAGCTATAAACCGATCGAGAAGGTGTAATGGTCGTACCAAACGCCAACCATCAAAACTTGTCCCGTAGAGAATAAACTGCTACTGTACACAAAGTGTTTACAACGTACACGCATGTAGATACTTCTAGTTCCTAGGATTCGGAAATACTTACATTGCTAGTGAAACACGCTTTTGAGAGAATGACAGACAACTAATTTAAAACCGCTAGGGACGATATCAGGTTGCGGCGTGTGAACAGAAGGGCTTACTAGAAACTTCAAACAATCCCCGCCAATTGTCACATGATAATTATAGATATAAGTATCAGTATAATTTGCATCATGTTCACTTTATCAATCATAGTTACAAAATGTAAATTTTTTAATTAGCGTTTAACGTAAAAACATTCAACCTTTTAAGACGCTGTTCAATTTATTTTAACTTAGCTACATCTCAAAGATCGAGAGTTGTTCTTTAGATAATTAACTGAGAAACATTTCATGCAGTTTTCTTGGCTCAAATGCAACATCACGTTAAACCACATCACATACTGGAACGCGAAATTTGAATTTTGTTGACAAGCTATGCAAATAACAACTTGAATACTTGGCGCAGTTCAGCGAAATAAGAGCAACTATGTATAAATATAATGTATACTGGCTTTTCATATCTAATTATTTTGTTTCGAGAAAAAAACCCATTATTAATCCCCCGATTCCGTCTCGGGGTCTTCGAACTTCGAACTTCGAATTTTTGTTTCTGTCTAAATAGAGATAAAGAATAAATGATAGTGAGTTATACAAAAGTTCTGTGTGTTTCTATAGGTCGCCGACTCAATCAGTATTCGCCATTTTTTTTTTTAATTTCACTCCCTTTTATCTCTAACAGCTCGTATTATACGTAAAGGTGTCAGTGAATGTATTATCCCAGCCAGTTTAGAGATGCGAAAAGTGAGTTTACTCCTTAAATACCAATTGTTAAGTTTGCTGTCCATAGGAGTGTTTTCACAGTATATTTGTAACGTATCAACAGTAAGTACTTTAATGTAACAAGCTACTACAGTCTGTAACGTCCTTGACTTTCAAGTAACTGTTTCAGCTGTTTGCGTATTGGCAATCCTAAAGACATAAATTGGTACCAAATAATAAGCTGTATTATTAAACACTCTCTGTAAAGGTAATATGACTGAAGTCCGGATTGGTTGAAGCGGTCTTGTAGAAAACCGTTGTAACACTTTGTTTTGCCTTCTAACTGAGTTTCAGAGTGCCAATGAAAAAGATTGTTATGAAATCATCATACATTTTTGAGTTGAAAACGGCCAATTAAAAGTTTAGCCATAGTTAAACAGCAACCTGGCATAATTGGCCCCAACTGAATACAAATGCTAATGGTTTGCATTGAATAAGGTGATAATAAGGCAACTAATTTTACAACATTAATTGAAGAACATTAAGTATGCCATGAGCACATCTAGAGCCCATGGCATTCGATAAAACTTCTCAAGTGACTCTATACCTCATCTCTAAAATGACTTTTGGTCAGGAATTCGTAGCGACAAACCAGAAAAACTATTTATCTTCTGAAAACCAATTTAAACCCAAACTTAATTTTGGCGGTAATTACCCCTCATACATAGTTGCACCACTTTTGATCATGGTACTGAGCATTTTTTTCTTTGTCTCCTTTGTTTCGGCAGGAATGCATGATTGAAAACAATTTCAAGGCAAATACTCTATGAATTCCTTATGTTTTGGAATTGTTTTTTGTTTGATGGTTACGCGGACAGATGGAAAGTTACTTAATTTCAGAACCGCTAGTTATGTCATAAACGAATTGGCCATGTTGACAATTGTTCAGGCACACTGAAATCTTGTTCACAACTGTGTAGCGGAAAGCTAAACTTAAAGATATTTAGTTAAGTAGGATTTGTTTGTTCGCGCAAAACATTAAAAAAAACTCTAGAGCTGAATTCCGATGGAAGAATAAAAATCAGTAGATTGAAAGTTTATGGCATAACTCAAGTTTCTGTTGAAAAAGTTTTCCGTTTGGAATTGAAGAAATGGGAGAATAGCGCTTGTGAAACTGGTTACTCTATGCACATTTCGGCTTTAACGCGTGAGCAAATATGAGCTCTGACCAAATGTTCGTCAAGAGAAAATTGCTTTCCTGTCCGATCTCAGAGCTGCAAAAACACTTTGCTCGCGATTTCGGATGCAAATAGTTTCTTAGCAAAAGCTTGCCTTAAATATGCTTAAGTATAAACCAAAAATTATATCAAAATTCCCAAACAGTTGATATAAGCTTACGGAACTTCCCAAGTTTATCGCAAATTATTTTAAAATAAGCTTCTGCATCATTATCCAATCAGAGAATCGTGTCCTCCAGGAAAGGGTCGAAAGTTCTCGAAACGCAGTGAGTGTTAACCATTTTATTTTTTCTTCGTAAGCAAAACATTTGCATCACCACTCAAGAAGGAGTTGAGGATTTGCACTGAAGATAGCATCGGAAGTAGAGCATGGAAAATCTGAGAGTTAAAGATGTTCTCGTTAATGTAGACCTAATTGATTGCAATATTCATAACATAGGTGACTTGCCTGTAAGTCGTCTTGTTCAATAGGCCACGTTCGATATATGAACATTTTAACATGGCTCCGAGGCTTTTAGGACAAACTTCTATGTTTGGTGGTGTTTTCTTTGTATCCAAGTCTCTTTTGGGAATTGAAAGACAAAGGAAACTTAAAAAATTTGCAATTTTGTCCCGAAAGCCTCGGATCGATGTTAGAATATTGATATATCGAACGTGGCCTATTGGACCATTTCTGAGTTGCCTGTTGCCTCTGTGTCAAAACGAGTCTTATTGCGAAACCATTCATATGAAAATGTGTTCCGCCTACAGGTTCATTTTCACGAAAATCAAACTTATTTTCATAAGAAAGGTTTTGCACGAGGCCTCGTTTTGAAACAGAGGCACAAGGGTCATTTGCGTTACATTGCGTTATGTTATTGGGGCAAGACATTTTGCTCTCACAACACCTCTCGCCACCCTATATGATAATGCTGAAAAAAGGTTTCAGTTTTTTTTTTTCAACATCTTCTCTATCCTTAATCATTCTTGTTCCTTTATGGTTTATCATTGTCTCTTAGGTGTTTTTCTATCTTAGTAAACTATTATTTTCAGGTTTCCTGCAATTTAAAGGTAATTTTGCACGAGGCCAAAATAACTTAAAATACCATGACTGAAATACTCTCAGTATAAATACTCCTAGTTGCTTAGTGCTACAGGAACCGGGATAAGCTTCGGCTGTATGGACCACGTGGCCCAACGCAGACTTAACTTGTCGTTGCGATCAATATTAATCAGATCGTTACTTCCTGGTAACATATAAATATTTGAGTGTTATAAAAAGCGCAGCGCTAAGCAGATCATATATTTTTGAGCAGTGTTAGCTACATATCCTTCATCGGTAGTTAACACATACAGATATTGAGGGTTTTTTAAAAAAAAAAACAGAAGAACTAATATCGCTAGTTAATTGAAAAACTATATTAAGGCGCAATGCGGTTTTTTTTCCCTTGGCCAGGTAAAAAAAAAAAAAAAAAGACTAAAGGCTGGAAAACTGCCAAGACAGACAAGAAATAACAACGTGATAGGTCTTCAAGATAAAGAAAAAAAACAGTCTGGGTAGTTTTCAGTTTCTCCTCAAAATCTCAACGTAAATTGAATTCAAACATGCAGTGATGAGACTATAGGAATTGATCACTAAGGAGAAATTGTCTTGGCGTAAAGTTTAGTTATATAAGCAACTCTCCATGCGTTTTATTGTGTCGCTAATTATTCAAGATTTTTTATTTCACTATTTACGCCATTCTACCATATTTGGTCAAGAGGAAGCGCAAAATATGAACCATTCTGCACCGTAGAGTCATATTTTGTTTTCATCATTTGGGACTCATTTTACACGCGCTTTATGCGATCGGGACGATATTTGGACTCCGGATGTGCTTGAAAAACTAGAAGTCGAAATACTAGAAACATGACACAATGATGGAAATATTCTTACGCGTAGACACCTCATTGCTCGTATTACTCCTCGCCTGGAAATACTACGCAGCTCGCAAAATACCGGCGCGTATTATATGCTAAACCATCGAATAAGGTGTATTTATTGCACGATCGAAAGGGAAACCAAAAAATAATTCAGTTGTGTTGGCGCTGGTAGCTTTAGAATTCAGGAGCTGATGCTCGAATGAAACTGTAGGCGGTGTAATCGCATTACCCGGAAAGAGGCAATGCAATCGCATTCTCAGTTCAGCTCCGTGGGGATTTTAATAGTTTTATCGAATAGCCCTCTACGCAAAGATAGTCTGCGTACTTATTTCTTTACACAAAGGAAATATTTAACATGTTTAATACACCAACTGCCCACGGGCTATTCTTTACCCTCATCATCCAATTCTTAAAATTAGCAGCTGGGCTGGGACGTTTGTACCTTAGGTTGAGTGGATTCCAAGAGACTGTCGAATCCAAAGTTGTGAGAACTAGCCTACTTTAGCTTGTGCAAATCAAAGTCAGTTTAAAAAAGAGTCTAAAAGAGAACCATCCTGATCCTACGCAGACGCCTACGTACTCTGCGAATTTGTTCAAGAAGGAAATGTAAAACTCGGTATTTGAAACAGGATCACGCTGGTCCTGTAGACTCTCGGAATTCAGGTAAACAGGAAATTGAAAAAAAGGAGGAAGCAGTTTGACCTTGCAGACTTCCTGTGTCTGGGAGGAAATAGGAAGGCTCTGATGACGCTTACACTCCCATATTGTTGTTTTGTGTACCACCGCTGATGTCCTCGGTGAGGGGGCAGATTGGAGCAGAGCAGCAGAAATAATATTGACTGTGAGATTGACAAGCTAAAGTGAGAAGTCGTTTTGTCCAGAATATCAAATTGCTGTTTTTTGGTCCTTTTATATTTGTCTGAGGAGAACTTTACGGCCTTGGTCCCTTAAAAGAAAGAGACTAGGATGACTTCTGTTTTAAAATGGGGCTCAAAGAAAGGTGGCAAACCCCAGTTCCAAGGTATGTCGAGCTCGTGTGATGTTCCTTCTTCTCGGCTTATCGCACAATTTTGTGGTGTGCAGCTTTCATTGAACATCACTCAGACGCTTAGACTAATATTTAATTTCCTTTATCAGCGAGTGGAAGTGGAAAGACATGGCTTCATCCAGCTGAATCTTTACAGCAGAGTTCTGTTGTTTACTCTGTCAAGGTACGGTCTGTGCGATCACCGAACGATGTATCACCCAAAGTCGGTTATTACGTTTGTTTTTCGCGAGGATTAAGAATTTAATATCTAACTCAGCAAAGCTATTTTGTAGAGATATTTCTCTGTGAATCTAAGAAATTCCGTGCATTTACTTGTAAGCTTAAATACCGTCGAGCTATCTGACATAGCTATCTCGAATAATCTGTTGGTGCTCAAAATATTTATTACGCTCTTGTGAACCACGAGGCTTCGATCGATCGATCACGGGCAAGTAAACACAGGAATTGCGGTGCCTTATTGAATAACTAACCATTCTCGAGTCAGCACTTTGTATTTATGCCAAGGAGAGTGATTTTCCGGTTACTGGAACGCTAGTCAGGCGACCTGGGAAGTTAGTGCAGCTACTACTAAGGCTAAAACCGAACTGCCATTTGGGTTAACCGCACGATGTCATCGGAGCCCTGACTTGAAGCTCATTTATTTAGTAGGTCAAATTTCCATTAAGAACGTAATGTAGTAAAAATTGCTACTAGTCAGTTGCCGTGGTGAAAGGAACTCTTTCTGGTAAAAAACATAATTTGAAGCCCTCAAATAAAATAGCTTCGCGGTTCTTCTTTATCGGTACAGACATGTATTTCTCCCAGGCCAATAACACTCCCCCACCTAATTCTCACGCCTGTGGGTCAAAATAAACCTGATCTAAACCTGGTATCGACTTCTAAACATTGTGATATATAACTTGTCATCTCAGATGTCGAACAGCTGGTTTATTTTGAATATTAAAACATTAACACTGCACTGCGTGACAATAGATTTAGATCTTTCTATTCTTTGAATTTATACATGAACTTCTTCGAAAACAATATCCCTGATGGGCGCTTGATTGTTCCTCTGGCTCGTGAAAAGGCACGAACAATTTAGCACCGAAATGAATTGGGAAATTTATCCCTGTAAAAAGATGTATATCCCTTTCGCGATATACGCCGCTTGAAAGAGTAAAAGCCACGAAAAGTTTTGGTTTTGAATCATTCGTTTACAATTTTACGATATCAAAGGGAAAATAAAATGGTATTTTGCTCGATATGTTAATGACATTCGCTTATTATTGCAGCCATTGTGTACATTGGTTTTCATTCAACTATGTCATATTTCTTTATTTTCAACAAATCGCTCCAAAAAACACAAGTTAGTCCTAGAAACACATTGTAGCTACTTAATAAGTTCTAAAGTAACAAAATTTTATGCATCAGAAACTCTCTTTGAAAAGAAGGCATTATTAGCCTACGGTTGGTTATGATTTCATGTCTGGCAGGAAGAGCAATTTGCATTATTTTGTTTTTGTTCTCTGTCAATAGTTTCTAGGTCTTACAGATGTAGCACAAGCAAAAGGAACAGAAATTGTTAGAGAAGCCATAAAGAAAGTCAAGGTAAAGAATTACATGTATTAAGGCTTATACACATTATACAGTTATTCTCAAAAAAAAGCAAATATGTCTTTTTGACTTGCATGAGCTTCAATCAGCTTTTAATATTTCTGTGTTCTTCAAATCAGAACCCTAAGTCTCTGGTAAATTGTACCTGCTCATGTTGTTTTGGAGCATGCTGCAGTGTGTATGAACATGTACAGTAAACAGACTGGTGGCTTCAAAGAACTGACCTGTATAACCTACAAAGAAGCAACATCGGGTACAAAAGCAGGTTATAAATAGCATACAGAAAAAAAAAAACATTGTTTGTGAACAAAAGCAGTAATAATCATTAGTCAAGTGTGCCTCTTGATCTACAATTAAACTGTGAAGTGGTGTGCAGCATATCCATTCCCCATACCATGGATATTTTTTGGGTTTTGAACCTTTCCCCTAATCCCTCTGGAAATTTCAAGTTTTAGTTCATTCTTTCCTTTTAAAATCTTAACCTTTGACGAGAAATGCTTGCATATCAGCTTGATCATGCTTTCCTTTTTGCAGATGTACATGTAATTTTTGATCGATATATTTCATGAGAGTGGGCAGTCTTACCAGAACTTGTATAACCACATCAAAATAATCAAAGGCTAGGGGTGGTGATCAAACTGACTTGATCAGCATCGTTTGCAGCAATCATCTGAACATTCTCGGGATAACTTATAAAATTGGTGGAGTGATAAAGTTTTTGCTTCCAGGCAATTGCATGTGAAGCCATTGTTAAACTATTGTCATATTTGTTATTTACCCTATGACCAAAGTAACCATGAATGAAATTTAAGGATGTTGATGATTTTACAGTACAGCACATCTTACCATAGTCATCAGCAAACTTGTTAAATAGAACTTAGCCAATCAGAGAGTGTCAATGTTTGGTCAGATCTCATTGATCTCAGAGAGGGGGGGGGGGGGAGGGGGGGGGGGGGAGAGAAGTACTAGTGCGTGGCAGATGGTATAATTGTCAGACCAGTGCATCATTCCTAAGAACTTGCGTGTGAATAAAAAGTGAACAGTGCTTATTTTGCTGGGCCCTTGGTGGAGAAAGGAACTCAGAGATAGTAAAATATCTTCCTCAAGTATCATTTCATTGCTTTAATAATTCACGGTTGATAATTATATTCTATAAATCTCTTTTTAGTTTGCTAACCATATTAAAAAGAGTGAGACTGGTATAAAAGGCAGTAAACTGAAGAAGGTTGAAATTAAGATTTCCATTGATAACATAAAAGTAGAAGATGCGAAAATGAAGGTACATTTGCTTTTCTGATTTAACAGATTTGATTTGATTTGTAGAAATTATCAATCACTGAAAATCAGTCATCCAGTCAGTCAGCAAATACATCCATCTAGCAGTTAGTCTGTCCGTCTATTTTTCTGCATATAGGTCTGTCTGTCTGTCTTTCTGTCTGTTTCTCTATCTGCCTGCCTGTCTGTCTGTCTGTCTGTTTGTCAGTCACTCAAATTTGAAATATCATTGAAAATTGAAGTTGACTTTTCAATGTAGGATACAGCTGTTTGGACATATCCAATATATTTGCATCCTTTTGACTTTACATGTAACATGTTGTTAGGAGCTGCTGTATTCATATCCTTTACATCGTATATCCTACTGTGCTGATGACAAGCGTGACAAGAAGCTGTTTGCTTTCATTGCCAAGGATTCTGGAGCACAACATCATAGCTGCTATGTTTTTGAATGTGACAAAATGGTGAGGACACATTTCTGTTCAAATCAATGTGACTGGGTTAGCTGGATATAATGCTGGTCATGGCTTTCAAATTAATCAAATAAAAATACACACACATGGCCCCACTGATGCAGTCCTTAAGGAAACCACACATGTACATGTGCATGGAGCTGATTTGAGTGAGGAGACTGCACATACATACTGGCATGAGCTGGCATGAGCTGGCATGAACTGGCATGAGCCGGCCCCAAACATACAATCGCCTTTATATATTCGCTGAATTTATACTAGAGATGAATTGTGCAGTTCCAGAAAATATCCATACTCCCCCACAGAAGGGATTGGAATTTCCTGGGGGGTGGGGGTTTCTGGAAGACCAAAAAATTTAAAGAAATGTATGAAGCTTAATTGGAATTTCCAGAGGGGTGGGGAGGTGTTACAAAAAAAATCCCTTCTGTGGGAAAGGTATGGATATTTTCTGAAACTACACATTATTTGATACCAAATTTATATTAAGAGATGATTTATCCATCTGAGATGATTTATTCATCTGAAACTGATGATGCGTGTAGGTAAAAAAACCGGGGTTTGAATGAATTAGGAAGCCAAATTCATCTTCAACTGATTCCTCTGTCAGTGGATCTTGCAGACATGCTGACAGATAAATTAGGCAAAGACAAATTTGGCTACATAAACCATAACTAGCCATGTCTATAAACTGAATTTACAAATGGATGATGTATTCATCTCAGCCGGGTGAATTACTGGTCTTCTGTAGTGAATTGGTCACAGACAGATAAATCATCCCTAGTATAACTTCAGCCATTGTTCACATAATGACTTGTATTAAGTGAACACCCATGGGAGTTCAATAAGTAGATGTGCTGCTTAAATAATACTGGCTGATTTTATGGCAAATACAGGACTTAACATTTAGGAATTGCAGAGTCTGTTTAAAAGACAGGGTGTCATTTATTTATACCGCACGAACATGAAATTAAGGTCCACTCACTTTTTTATCAGTGTATTTTTTATTTGTATTGCTTTATTTACAATTATTACAACAAAAAACACCTTATATAGATATAAGTTTCTTAAGCAAAAGAAAAATATTTTAAAATAAGCTAGGCATAAAGTTAAGGTTAATATAATGTAACTGAATTTTCTTCTGTTGTTTTATTGAAGGCAGAAGAACTTACTTTAACTGTAGGGCAGGCATTTGATCTTGCTTATCGTCGTTTTCTGGAGAAGAAAGCTGTTAATCAAAATTCGAGTAAAAAGCTAACTGAGATGGAAGAAAAAATCAAAACCGCAGAGGAAGAGAAGGAGGCATTGAAACAAAAGATTGCTGAACTTGAGATAGCTGCAAGACAAGGACCCCCATCCAGTAATGGGAGTAATGAGGTAAACTAAGAACCATCAATTTCTTGTTTCTCTTTACATTATCTGTACATTGTCAAGCTAAGAGGTAATGAGAATAAAAATGCTCATCAGTGCTAGAAAGAATACTATCTTGATGCACCACCAATTTTACAAGTTACATGCATGTACAGTGGAATATCTTTTTTTTTTTTTTTTGTAAACTTTAAAATTACAATTATATATTTAGAGAGGAAGCTATAGTCTTAGCTGGTTTTCATGTGGGTTCTCTATCCTGGTCAAATTGGAATTTGGAGAGGTAGTTATTGTGGAGGGAGAAAACCAGAGAAAAACCCTCAGAGCAAGGCAACAACCAACAAAACACTCAACCCACATATGGTGCCAGGCCAGCACCAAACCCAGGCTGCATTGGTGGAAAGCAAGCACTCTCACCACTGTGCCATCCCTGCTCCCCAGGGAAAACAAAAATTGGTTTGAAAAATCAGGCAGTTTGGGGAATTGAGGTAAAATTACAGTGTGAGCTGAAGGGAGGGAACAACATTTAGTTTGAGTTATCTGGAGGATCAAAAAATTGAGTTGAATTGAGAAATCGAGATTTCACTTTATTCACTTAGTAAGGAAAATTAATTTGTTGTAATTTTTAATGGCTTTTAGTTTTCTACACAGATCTTCTCTTGGAACAAGGAAAAATGAAGTTTGAAATCTTTTACATGTTTTTTATGTTATCAAATTTCTCACTTCTTTTTAGGGTAGCAGAAGCCAATCAGATATAGATGAGTTTGATCTCTTGGGTAGCTTTGGTAGCATCACTACAATGCCAGGCCCTCTGCCACAAGAGGTCCTCCCTCAAGAGACCGCTTCTCATATGCCAGACGTTTTCCCTCAAGAGATAGCCGGTCAAGATATGATCTTTGATCCTTTTGCTGAGAGTCCACCACAGCCTCAAACAGCTGCTCCTATGTCACCAGACTTCAATGAGTTTTCACCGCAACCTGTGGTTGAACCAGCACCCAGACCAACTGCCAAAGGGTTGGGATTACTCCCTCCTCCACCAACAAAAGAAAGCGTAAAAGCAGCCAATCGCATGAAAAGTAACTCTGGAAATGTTACAGGAATGACATCACCACCAACAACACCATCACCACCATCACCACCATCACCACCACCACCAACAACCTCTCCAACAGCCCATTCTGATGGTAAGAAAATAGTTCATTTGGAGGTACATGTTATCAAGTAAGTGTTAAAATTGTGTATAGAGGGGCATGACTTTGAAAATTAAGACACAATTTCTCTGACTACTAATTTCACTGAAAATGCAGCAGAAGTCCTGTGATGTACAGAATGTAGTTTGTATCTCTTAAGTGAACCTGTTTCAGAGCCCCAATGATCTTCCAACAGACTTTCTGCAAAATGTTTTGAAGCTTCAACCAAAACTGCAAAGTGGCATAACTTAACTAGCATGTCCTTTCTTTCTTTGCATCAGATCTGTTACAGCTGGGTGGCAGTGCAGCATTCAGTAAAAACCCATTCTCTAGTGGTATTAATGGTACAAATCCGTTTTCTGATCATGTGTTTGATCCACTCGCCTCTAAGGATCCCTTTTTAGACAGTGGTAAAGAGATCAATCAAAATATCCAGGTTTGTTTCTTATGTAGGCATTTGTAGCTTGTGTACTTAGCATCAAGATTAAATAGAATACTACACAACTTTGGGTCTCATTAACATTTTTAACAGGAAGGCAATTAGTTTTCACAGACAGGTAAAACTTTTTGAGCTGATTCATGTTATAAGAAAAACATTCCTTCACATGGTTAAACCAGGCAGGCAAAATTGGCCTCACAGCTGGTCAGTTGGCCCAGCGCCCAGCTCTCAATGAAACCCCTGCACAAGCATTATACATTATTTATTTGTAGACATGATGATAGATGCAAATGCAGCCTAACACTTCTGCAAAAAAGACCTGAAAAAATTTTCAGTCTTTGAACGGGATTCAAAGCCACAACCTTTGCGATACCGGTGCAATGCTCTCCCAACTGAGCTATCAAAGGCACATGAGAGCGGTCGTGTGTGGGTTGGCCCTGTACATTATATCACACTGGTTTGAACATTAATTAACTAATTTTTTAGAACAGAACAAATGCAAATTGTGCATGTATGCATACAGGATGGAAACTCTACCAAATGAAGAATGATTGAATTGGTAAAGAAATACATGTAGGCAAAAAAGGTGCTTAAATACGAGGAAATAAAGCAGTTGTCATGAATAAATCCCTTTTCCAATGGTTTAATTTGCACATTTCAACTCTTGCAAGTTTGCATTTTTCCATGGCTGAAATATACTACAGTGGAAAAATATTGTATTGCTAGTTCTTTACTTTCAAACCATCAAATTAGATGTAACACTTAGCCCAGTTTGACTTGTTTTAGAGCCCAGGGAAACCACTGAAGTGGTCTTCTGATTTCAGTTTGTGTTTGTACTACTACTCTTTCTGTAAAAATTATTTACAAAGGAGAGCCAGATTGTAAAACTACTTATGCCTATTGACAATCTTTGTAACATGTTTTTCTTGTTTTCAAGGGTTTTACAAGTGATTTAGTCCTCCATTAGAACAGTGAAACACAGCTGAAAGAAAACTAAGCAGGTAAATTTTGTTTGCAATTTGGAATTTGCAAGGATTTTTATGGGTTTGTTTTCAGCGATATGTTTTAAGCAGAGTATAATTAACATGTGTGGCTGTTTATTATTTCAAGACAAAATAGCTACATGTAAGGACTTGCTCATTAGTTGTTGTTAATTGAGGTGATGTAATGACCCAATGGTCTACTGTACCAGCCTCTGGATTGAAAGGTCTTGACAGGCAGTTACTTTTACTCCAGGGTATGACTTTGTGAAGGGGTACACAAGGTTGTAACAAATTGCTAACAGCAGCCTGAGGACACAGACTGGGGGGAGTACCCTGTGATGGAATTGACCTTTTAGATTGACCACTGTGATTTTTAAATGCGACTCACGGATGAAGTCAAAGAGGAAACCACTTCAGTCTATAGTTCCATACATGCATAGTGTGTTAATGTGTATCAAACGCAATTGCAGTTTCAGTTTTTCCTAATCAGTAGGATATAATTTATTGTGAAGATCAGTTAGACTACAGTTTGATGCATTTGTAAGAATTTCCTTCGTTATTTTATATTGATATCCCATCTGACCTGAATGGTAATAAAGTAATGTTATCCTTGTAAATTAATGTTAGACTTGCCAATACAACCAGTTGATGGAAAGTTGTCACATGCATTTTTAATTTATAACTTCACTTCCATTTGTTAGTGTCAACATTCAGAGTTGGTGCAAATGGACATGTCAAATTCACAATGTGCACATAGTGGACTCAGGAAGTGACCTATTCATGAGTACATCTACACTAACCTTCACTTGGGAATGACAAGAAATATATTTTTTTTTTACCTGAAGGCGACTTTTTAATTAATAATGTTAATGTAAGCTGTGAATAATCTTAAATGATTTAAAATTAGAGTAGCTTTAGAATATCATAGAGAGATGAAAATTAATAACAGGACGAAAAATTTATATTTTCAAGCATTAAATCTTTCTACTTGCATCCCTTGTTTCTGCAAAATTACATTTCAAATGTTATTTGGTAGAATGTTCCTAAGCTAACATATGTTGCTTTTGCAATGGTTACCATGGAAACCAAATTAAAAGGTAAACTATACAACTGGTGCTTTCCCAGATAAGTCAAGACCTTGAAGTTCAACAGATTTGTCAGACTGAAATTAGGATTATATTTTCAAATACTTGGAGCAATTTTGGTTCCCCATTGATATCGTTAATTTGGTGATTGATATATTATGGAGGTGTTGCTGGAGCTCTGGAATATATATACCTGTACGTGTTTTCTTTTACTAGTATGGTATTAGTTTAAGTAGTCAGGATGGGTGAGGGGCGTTGTTCCTTTTACTGTAGATCAATCAAGGATGAGAGTAACTGAATATGGTCAGTGGAAGTTGAAGACCAGTTTTGTGGTCAATGTTTGTCAACTCTTGTTCCTATCTGATTTGGTCCTCCAGTAGACCATTTTCTTATTTGCGGTATTGGACTGGAACTAACTTGCAACCGAGGCTAATGCGGGGAGTCTTTGCAGATGCAAATGGTGTTAATCTCATGTTAATCATATTCCCCCGCATGAGCCTCCTTTGCAAGCTGACTCCAGTCCAGTACCGAGAATATGAAAATGGTCTATTAAACATTGGTTCAATTCACTTTGTTTTAGGATATGTTGTATTCATTTGTCATGTGGCATGTTGGATTTTGCTCAATTTCACAATTAACTGCAAAAGATCTATCATTTAGTAAACTGTTCACTTTTATCTCCCAGATTTGGAACTTTATGGTGCCTTAGAAGTGATCAGTTCTAACTACTTCTTACTTCTTATAACAAATTCAAGGGGGCATAGCATGAGAAATGCAATCCTGATCAGTTCAGAAGATAATCTTGATGAAAAACAAAGTTCTCTTCAAAAAATGATAGGAAATGTAGTCCTGGGAAGAAGTTAAAAGAATTTAGAGCTGATGTTGCAGCTTTGACAATATATAATCAAAGCTCCATAAACAGGCTACACACTTAGGACTGACTAGAATAAGTGTATGCTTGGGTGAGGTGTCCACTTATGAAAGGATTAAAGCGTAGTTTTGTATGTGGCTAGTATCCGTTAGATGAGGTTTGACTGTGCATGCTAGGGAAGGGGGAGGTTAATTTGACAGGTAATTTTTTTGTAGAAATTGTTCAATTTTGTAAGGTTTAGGTTGACTGAGCCACAAAAATAGCAGTGCCAATCAATTTTCATCTCTTTTTTAAACTTATTTTTTAAGACTTAGTGCTTCAAGTACAGTTTTGGCAACTTAAAAAAAGTACCATAGTTGATTTGAGTTATAAATGAAACAAATTATTTATTTAATGCAACGGTAATGTCAAGTTTAAATTGAGTAATATATTATTGATAACTGTTTGTAACACTCTTGACAAAGTGCGTTTTACAAATACCCATCAAGTCAGTCTGGCACAAAGACAGTCAGGGAATTTTGATAGCTTGATTAGTTAACGATGTATAACTTGTAAAACCAAATTTGGAAGACTTCAGTAAGTGTATATCATTGCCTTGAGAATATTTTAATAATAAACAAGTGAAATACTGTATTGACTATTTGTTGTTCCAATTTGGTCTCCATACACTGGCAATTTTATTGCAGCTCATAATATTAAAGTTCTCAGAATTGGAGACTCTTATTCGTAAACAAAAGCCAACACAGATAGATCCAGATACATTAGGAACTGCTAATTGCATTATATGCTAACTAATTTCAAGTTCTGGAATTTACATACAGTATTTTAGAATTTGAAATTCTGTAATCATATGACTGAGAAAATTACTTCATTGTGACTGGATGAGAACAGACCAATTTATGGTTAATTCTTAATTTCCACTCCAGTGCAAATTAACTTTCACATGTTTGCAATTTTCTTAGTGAGTTATAAAATAAATGAGTAATCATATGAAAGCTTGAGCAATTAAGAATTTACACTACTTGCGATATTTGGAAATTCTTTCAAATTGCATTCTCCCAAAGACTTGTGCAATTTTGAGAGAATTTTCAAATAACACTCGTAGTGTAAATCCTTAATCACACTCGCATCCATACAATTATCTGTACTAATCGTATCTATAACAAAACTCTTGTGCAATTCGGGGAGTAACCATGCTGGTAATTTCTAATTGGCCTTGCGCTTTGCGGTCAACCGATTTTGAAATTACAAGCGAGATTACTCCCTAAATTGGACTCCACTTGGTCCAATTACTATAAATTACTAATTACAATAATAATTATACCTATTACATAGTTTGTTCTGGAACATAATTGTTACTACCTGTTTACATCTTATCATGGATTACTGGTATAACAAATTTTAACAATGTTTATCAAATCAGTGCAAATCTAAATGAACAAAAATGCTTTAAAAAAAATTCTAGCCTGTGACCCTCACAGGCTCTCACGTGTTGCAGTATGAGTCAAGAAGCCACAAGAGAGACAATTCAATGGGAGAAGGAGCTGGCCAGCGGCCTAGCACAAGAAATAATTTCACTTCTCTTCATTTTATATTAAACAATTAGATCTTGGAATTGAGATTTCTATTGTGTGATAGTTGCTGAGGGCACTGCAAGCCTGAGTCAACTATCACGCATAGAAATCCAGAGCGAATAATCTAATTGTCTTAGTATAAATCTTCTAGTTGTTCGAAACTTTATCTAAATCCTCTTCACAGACACCTTAAAAAATTAATGCAAAGAAGCAGCCATCATTTTGTTCACAACTGCACACTGCTATGCTACTCACTATCTACAACAGGATAGTAGCGTAGCCAATCAGAGAACAGCATTCATGATAGAACGCTAGTAGATTTATGCCAATCAGTGATAAAACAAGAGTGTGCACATGTTGCTTGTGACAGGCAAAATTATTCTTGATTTTGGCTTGAAACAATTTCCAGTACTTTCCAAGGCACAGACTTTGAGGGGTCATTATAACCACTCTATATCGGTTGATGCCAAAATCATGGTATCAAAAAACTGCCCAATTAGTGGTGAACATGTTGCTGTCAACTTTGTGGCACAATAGGTTACCATGGTAACAATATGACCTGCTAAAAATACCCTAAGTTTTAGCTTTAATTAGGTGCTTATAACTCAAAAACGAGCTCGGTGACCCCCATTTTTTTATTATCGAATTGTAATCAGCATGATAAGATGCAACTTTTTGCAAGTTTTAAAATAATTCTGTGAAGAGACTTCAGAGCCACCATAAATTTTCAAAAATTTAATCTGTTATATAAAAAGCATTACTGGGAATTTGTATGGTACCATTATTGTAGCATCACTTGTTAAACAGTGATAGTATTCATCCTTCAAAGTATAACTGTTAGAAAAGTGCTGGAAACTGTTGCCAGCCTCCTTAAATATACCGAACATTAAGGTTTTTGGACTTGGACTGCAATACCTTAGAGAGTCTACTAAAAACTTATGATAATGCAATACTTAAAATAATGACACATATAACTACTCAACCAAGTATTTTGTGAGTGGTTGCCAATTTGTCTCTGCCTTGTTCAAATAATTATAGAACACTTACGCCAAACATCTTGGCTTTCCCACTCAGGCTGCAACTGATGAACTTACAATAAGATTTACTTACCACTACTTTAAGATGATAAAAAGACGTGAAAAAATTCAAGGAGAGAATACTTTCCAGCACACCTCAGTCTTAGTTTTATGTACTTTTTTCACTTCTCGCTCAATTATCAAACAGGGCCAGGCTATTCAAAAGCCGGTTAATGCTAACCCAGGATTAAAAGTTGACCAAAGTATTAATATTTCTTGTATAAAAATATGTTTCACTGCGTTTTGTGTTGTTTGAGATTATTCAAACTCAAAACTGAAGGACAAACAATATAAACCGAAAAGTTGCAAAACTGAAATCAAAAATTCTTGCTAATCCTGGGTTAGTTTACTCAGGCTTTCAACAACCCGGCCCCATGGCAGTGTAATTATTAATCATTTACATTGTTTTAACTGCTAGTTCTCTGGTCATTTTATAGTGCTGTTGATTCCTCTTTTGTTGCAGCATCAACTTCCACTGGTTTAGTGGTCGTTTTGTTCTCAGGATCTACAGATTCTTTATTATCCATGTCTCTGAACCTTTTCAAGTCAGAAATAACATTCTCTAATGTCCCTACTCTTTTTCTTTGTAACCGTTCTGCAAATTAAAGATGATTATTCTATTAAACTAAGTCTATCATAGTGTGCTGTTTGTTTCCACTTGACAAATAAATAGAATTGAGTTTCCTGCAGTAAAACAGATGGCCCAAGGGTGACTATTATCATCACCAGTTTTGTCATTTTGCAAGGTGCAAAGCTATGGTTCAGTGTCTCTCTCCTCTGCAGAGATCTCTTTTGTACTGCCTTGACTGTGTCGGCTGGCAGTTCAGAGGCTGGGAAGAGAGAAAAAGGAAGGGCACAGGGAATGCTAGGGGTAGGTAACGTCAACATATAAGCAAAGGGGCCCATCAAGCCAGAGGTTATCCCAATGTCTCTAGTATGGAGTGACTAGGAATATCTCTACTCCCCCCTGGATGGGAGGTTCGTCTATCGCAGGGTTACCCCCAGCATTAAGTTCGCTGGTACCCATTTATTTGTACACCTGAGTGGAGAGAGGCATTGTGAGAGTGAAGTGTCTTGCCCAAGAACACAACACAATGTCCCCAGCCAGGGCTCAAACCCAGACTGCTTGATATGGAGTCCAGCGAACTAAACATGAGGCCACCACACCTCCTCACAAGGGGGTGGTGGGTGATAAATGCAAGACTTTGTGAGAATGTGAAACTAGCATTTTTCTTTGCGAGCCTGAGACATTTTTATTTCTTCAATTGTGAGACTGAGACTTAAAGGTGTTTTAAATGTGAGCTCAAGAGATTCTGGTTTTATGATGTTCAGACATCACTCATAAAAAAAAATCGGTACTTAGAGACTTTCTCAGCCTTGCAAATGATTGCGACTGCAAGACAGCTTTGTGACAAAATCCAGACTGTGAGACCCATGAAATTTGATGAAAATTTTGTGAGACCCATAGGTTTTGAAGGACCCTTCACCACTATTAATGCTGGGAAAGGAAAAGAGAGAAGAGAGGTCCTGGCTCGCACTTTTTCACTCTTCCCATTGCTCATTCCCCACATGCTCTCCTAGTCCCCTTTTCACCTCCCCTTATCTTGGGAACAGGCTTTTAGCCAGATAGGTGTCCAGGCATCCTGTGGACCACACTTTTAAAGAAAACTGTTTTATTTTCCATATGTTGCCTTATAAATTGCTCATTTGAGCAGGCCCTATAACACATTTTGGACACCCACTTTTCAAATCCTGGCTTAAAGCCTGCTAGGGAGCCTCTGTGGAGGAGTAAATGAATTGAAACAGGCACAGCTGTATGTCATTTCTGATACTGAAGAAGTTATTGACTCACAAACTACAAGACTGTACATCTGCAATTGATATTTTTACGATAACTGCAAAACTTCTCGCACACTCATTGACTAATTTTCATTGTCAATAAGCGGACAGACACATGATTTTATAATTTATGCAATAAGATAATATTTTACCCTACCAGTCTTAGGAATTTTTCTTGTAATATGTGAAGTTTCATCAATGGATTCCTCTGTGTAATCAAAAGCTGATGGTTCAAGTGTCCTATAAAAGAAATGTACACAAGTGCAGATATAAAATAATTTTTATGTTAAGATTTCTAACTGAGTGGAAGGGCTGCATGGAGGTGTATGCCATTTGCAGAATTTTTTAATCATGGTATCATTACCACTACCGAGTGCTAACCTTAGCAGGCTATCTTGAGTACTTGAGTGATACTGTGCAGTCTGTGACAACCTGCCGACTGCAGCGTAGGGGATTCTGGTTAGCCTGAATAAAGTCCTCCAGTTTTTTTTATAAGGTTCCAGATAAATTTTTATGGCAAGGTGCAAAAAGAGAATTCCAACGGGTCAGTAAAGATAACCATTGCTAAATCTTCACTAGTTTTCTCAAGTTGTTTGGTCAGATGACCGATCTTGTTGAGTTTTTGACCTGAGACCCCTCTCTTATACGGAACACTTCAAGTTAGTCTGAATAATGGTCAGGTTAGCCTTCTTAGGTTAGCTCTCAAATTTATGTTGGTAATGGTACCTAATACAAATCATTGTCTAGTTTTACTGGAAAATACATGCACACCACGAAACTAAATCTAGGCCCTGAGCAGCATATTTTCCATACACGTATTCTCACTAGTGAGGATTTGATTTATCTCTTTTCACGGTGGAGTAAACAACATATGTTGGGAGGTCTGTAGAGTGAAAAACTGCGACTGAGGTCTTTGAATCAATCATTTGGTGTGCAGCCTTAGGCAACATTTTCAAGTCTGAGATCCCAGTTTTTTTATAACATGGACAGACCCTAAGCTGGCCGTAAGTCAATTACTGTGGAACTTGTACTTAATGACCAATAAGCAAATCGTTTTCTCTTCAACCTGATCGCACTACATGTACATGTAAGTCAGGAAAACTAAAATTTGCATCAAACCATTTAAAACATCAAGTGAGGTTCGATTGTTCTGGTTGTAAACACAATGTCCTCCCTGTAAGAGGATATTCTTTGTATCTCACCTCTCCAAATACATGACTCTCAGTCATGAGTGCTCACTATCAGAATTTCATGTTTGTAATAATTTTATGCCCATCAACTTCAAGATCTGATAAAAGTACTTGTTTAAGTTTCTACACTCAACTGCAACAAATGTTTTGGTCAGTTTAAAACAAAGACTGCAGACTGAAGACTGAGGATAAAATTAAGACTATGGGTTAAATGAAGACTGCAGATTGTAGAATTTTTAACTGAATTGTGTTACCACTCGATCTATCATTGAGAGCTCATCATAACAGGCTAACCGAAGTGATATTCAGGCTAACTTGAGAGTGATATTCAATCTAACCTGAGTGATATTCAGGCTAACTGGAGTAACATTCAGGCTAAGCGGAGTGCAGACTTTCACTGCAATTGGCCTGAATAACCTTGTTTACGGTCAGCACTCGATAATGGAAAGAGTCTGCAGTCTCCATTTTACCCCTGGTCTGCAGTCTGCATTTTACCTTCAGTCTGCATTTTGCCCCCGGTTCTGCAGTCTCCAGTCCGCAGTCTGCGTTTTGCACTCACCACAAAATATTTTACTGAAGTTTTAGGCATATTGAACTCACTTTTCCTTGTCTAGGTTTTGAGGTACGGTTTCATCACTTCCAGTAGTTTCTGAACTAGCGTTTTCCTTGGTTGCATCGCTCTCTTTTGGAATTTCTTGCTTTTTTACCGTTTCACCGCTTCTACACTCTTTCACTTTTAGTTCTATAAAGCCGTTTTTCTCGATTTCGCTGTAAAGTAGCAAAACCTTTAAAGGAATTTCCCATTTTCCTTCCCCCTGACTTTGCGAGGCCTCAGAACTATCTTCTTCGCCATCACTGCTTGGTATAGTCCAATTGTTATCTTTGTCAGCCATAATTAAGCTTATTTACCATGTTTACATCGTCGCTCATGTTGTCGCTTGATCGAAGCCCGCCATTTTTATTCTAGTCTCCTTGTCATGTAAAGCGAAACAGAATGTACTATCCCGAGGGGGTGGCATAATAAAGGTGGCGTAGACGTCTTTTCAATTCGTATGCAAAACCTCTGCCAACTTAGCTTGTGAACAGGCTCCCGGAAGGAAAAAACAGGGGGCAGAGATAGCCGAAAGTGGTCTGTAGAGAGAAAAATCCCGCCCCGCCGGGCTCAGGCTCGCCCTATTTTATTTTTTTTGCGCTTGTCGGGAGCCCCTTCACTTATTAATGTCACCGTTCACAGACGGTGAAACCTCTCCCAGATTATCCAGGAGCCTCATGGATACGGCAGGTTTCTTTCACAGGTCACAGGTCACAGGTTACAGGTCACCAAAAAATATGCCAAAATGTCATAAAACAGATGCATACAAGTGTAACTATAACAGCTCTTTTCTGAAAAAAAAAAAACGCATAGGGGAAATCAGCTGTAGCACTGAAAAAAAATTGATCCAAAGAAAGCCACTGAGAGTTATTTCTGTTGAAAATATAAATTTTTTGTAGCCTTTCAGTACAATATGAAAACGAAAGAGGCTTACACTGATGTTTACAGTGAACCAGGGGGGCCTAGAATCTAGTCTGTCACGATGTGTCACACACGGCATTTTGATGCATCAAAATGGAGGGTTCTGTATCTTTTGCGAAAGGTGGATAGAATTTGTATTTTTATGTAACACATCATTTAGCCTTTGCATTTTTACGCGAAAAGTGATTGCTTCTTTTTTTCTGTGAACGTGAAGCTTTTTCCGAATTTTTTGTGATGCGTGAAAAGGCTAATTACTTATGCGTGAAATTGTATTCAGAAGAGGTATAGGGGACCCTCTTGTTTCTTTAGTACTTACTCGTTGTAAAGATTTCAAAAAAAGATAGAAATACAACAGTTCAATTTGCTATCATAATGAATTATCTTATTACGATAAAATATATGTAACATAACATGTCTGAAAGCTACATTTCAACCCATTTCGTACATATATCACCCCTAGAAATTTTTGTCATTAAAATTATACAGTAAAACATTTTTAGTTAAATAAATAAATAAATAAATAAATAAATAAATAAATAAATAAAATAAAAGACTTTATTTAACCTGGAAGGCCAATCAGTGATCACTGGATAACTGGTATTAACTGGCGATCAGCATTTACATATAAAATACAGCTATTCATAAAATTGTACTTTAAATACTAAACATTTACATTAAAAATTACAGCCATTCTGGAGATTATGTAAAAACAGGCATTTAAAAAGAAGAAGAACAACAACAAACAAACAAGCAAAAAATTGAACCTAATTTACAGTACATATATGATTGATACGGTCTTGAGTTAGGGTTTGTTGCATGGAAACATCGATAAACCTCTTGGAAATCTCGGGTAAAATTTACATCGCGAGTTTTACTGAGTGCTTTTTGATGGTGAACTGTGACCTGTGACCTGTGACCTGTGACCTGTGACCTGTGAAAGAAACCTGCCGCTATGGATATAGACCGAATCTCTCCCAGTCTCCCGTACGGGTCACCACTTTTATTTTCGGGGGGAAATTATTGGAATAATTAATATTATGACCAATGGTGTCAAAAGCTTTAACTAAGTCGAGAAAAACAACGGATGTGACAAGGCCATTATGACTTAGACTGGGGACCATCGAGTGGCAGGGGGGAGGGGCACCCTACCCCTTCCCCCCTGTTCCTAACTTTTTGCTCTCGCCCCATGCGTTCGCGCGACTTCCCCTTGGCTCTCGCTTTCTCCCGCTTAGAGGAAATGGAAGACTGCTACGCAGGCTATCGTTGTCGGTGCTTAAGCTCCCTAACAACGCAAAAATGACCGCGAACGCGAACGATGAGTCGAACTGCTAATTTTTCGTACTTCCATTTACAATTGAACGCTGTCATTACATATTTAGCCTGAAGGAGGTTTTAGAGCCATAGGCATCCTGGACAAATTCAATTTTACTAGGCGTTGTCCTCGGCGTCGCCGTCGTCATTGTTAAGATCCCTATATTTGCTTCTCGGATGCTGGAAGGTTGATACACTTGTTTAACGTGAGGTCTGTCATCCTAAGTGGTCCCAAGATCAGTCGAACGCAGAAGAGTATTGTGTAAAAACTGTAAAAAATCACATAAATTGCAGCTCTTTGCCAAGGTTCCTTTTAATTCAGCGATTAAGTTGTCGAGCGTTTCCGTAGGAAGTTTTTCCCTCCTGCTGAAACAATTTCGTTTACGTCCTTTTCATCTTCCCCATTAATACACGACAATCGTTTGCATCTTCTTCTTCAGTATAGCTTAAGGCTTTGAACACTTAAAGGCCATCGTCATCAATAACGTCCTTGAACATGTAATTATTCCAGTATTTCTCTTTCCATAGCTTCCAGTTCTCGGGGATCTCGCCACTTAATTGACCTCAAATCTAAATGTTGCTTAGGCAATGATATCTGGTGGAATAACATTGAAAATTGTGATGCTTTAGGCGGCGAGGCACCGCCAGTTGCTTTCGCTGGTAGGCATTCGTAGACGGTAGACGTTGTCGAAGAATTGAACTACCCTTTCGCTGCAACGTGTAATATTAGATGGCAGAGAGAACCTTAAACGAACGTCATCAGTGAAGGCTTAATCTGGCTACTGTAACTCAAGATACACGAGGTGAACCCGTATTTTAATATATAACTGTATATATGGCATAAATTACAAAGGCGTTACAGAACATAAGCGTGCATATAAAGAATGTTTGGCAAATTAGCATATTATAGCCTTAAGTTAAGGTATGTCCGCCATTTTGAATAATCAAATCCAGCCGGTGTCGGGAACTCGTTTGTCCAGTTTGGCTATGACGTCAGTATTTTCTCATTGGCTCACAGCCAAGTCTTTTGTTCTTTCGTTTTATAAGTGCGACACCATCCGGATGGTTGGGCGGCCAGTTAACTCCACCGCAATATACACATCTCTCTTAATCTCTCTTAAAACAAAACCTCCTGTATATATAATCAAGTTTTCTTCCTCAACCACCTCCCTTAATATCCCCCCAATATCCAGTCACAGCCTGCACTTATCAATCCCCTACATAAACCTACACAGCCCACCTCACATTAATCCCCCACATATACCTACAGAGCCTACATTTCATTAATCCCCTACATCTCATTAATCCCCTACGTATACCTACGCAGCCCTCTTCACATTAATCCGCCACATATACCAATACAGCCTAAATTTCATTAATCCCCCACATATACCTACACAGTCTACATCTCATTAATCCCCCATATACACCTACACAGCTTACTTCTCATTAGTCCCCTACGTATACCTACACAGCCTACATCTCATTAATCCCCTACATATACTTACACAGCCTACATCTCATTAATCCCCTACATATACCTACACAGCCTACATCTCATTAATCCCCTACATATACCTGCACAGCCTGCATCTCACTAATCCCCCACATATACCTACACATCCTACATTTCATGAATTGCCTAAATATACCTAGACAGCCTACATCTCATCAATCCCCCGCATATACCTACACAGCCCACATCTCATAAATCCCTCACATTTACCTTCACAGTTTGCATTTCATTAAATCTTTTCTAGACTAATTACTCATTGTATTCAGTGGTTATCGACTCATGTAGAACCAAGTAGTCTTCAGATATCTTGGAACAAGTAAATTGATTATCGTTGTTCAAATTATTCATTCACTTGCCTTGCATTCAGCCGTTCGAACGGATACCGTAAGGAACGTTTTCGCGCGAGAGGTCACATATTTGCCGATGCATTTTTGTGGTTTAATCGACAGAGTTCTTCTTTTAACGACGCTTTTAGGGTCGAGAAAGTAAAATTGGCGATGTACTTACTTCTTTTTTAAAAAATTCTCCGTGATGCGTGATTTAATAGAAAAATTCAGCGTGCTGCTTGATTGGTACCCCACCTTTGCCGCCCTCTCCCGAAAACTGGGAGGGTCTTTAGTAAAGTCTTTGTTAGGAAACTATTAGGGGTTTTGATCGAGAGCCACTCTCATAAAAATTTTGATCTACCCAGTTACAATTTACTTGCGGAATAAATTCACTGGCCACAGCTAGGATGTTTGTGAAGGCATAGCAGGTATTTAGATAACCCAGAGGCAAGCGCTTGCCCCCTGGCTTACATTTCTTTGTAAAAATTGGCAATTTGGGGTCCAAGATTTCCTTGCCTTTCGAGCGGTTGTTATGAAACTTCGCATATTTACTAATGTCGGCATGGTCAATTGAGTTATGATGTTTTTGATTCTTTCTGTGAAAAATACGAAAATTTGTTGATATTGCACATCGTTGACGTAGTCCATTGGCATATGTTCTTGCGCACATACACGCACACACGCCAATATTTAGCGGACCCAGGCAGTCCGCGAGCTCCACTAGCCTGGGAAGGGCGCGGGAATTGTTTTAAATGGTGACACAATGCTATATGTGAATAGTTCCGTTCAACAACTATGATTAACCCCAGACTTTCAACACTTAAAATATTCTACGTGGGCCATTACGCAGCAAAAGCTCCCTTTACCATAACTTCTTCTTGCCTTTCACTGATCGCAGTAGGTTTTTCCCTATTAAATCCCTTTCAAGAAAGAATATATAAACAATGGGCTCCATTTGGCGCGAAATTGTCCGCTGACATGATCTATTCTGAAAAGCGAAGAGTTTTCCGAGAGCGAAGCTCGCGGTATACTGTACTCTGAGCTTCAAAAAACAGAAAACAAGGTTCGTACTCTTGTGGGCTTTTGAAATTTCATGACTTTCCATGACCTTTTCCATGACCTATGTTAAACAGTTGTTCTCCGAGTATTGTCAAAACAATCTGTTAGTTAAGGTATTTTCCCACATTACATGACGCATAAAATGCTTGCTAGTGTTTGTTACTGGAATTAACCGGTTTTCTGACTTGTCTGTTGTTTTTTCAACTTTTGATTTTCTCTGCCTGGTCATTCTCAGAACGTTTATTGCTTTTCCATGACCCACACGTCAATTTCAGGACTTCTCAGGGTTTGAAAATGAAGTTATAAAATTGACTTTCCAGGCTTTCCATGACCCGTACGAACCCTGGGTAATGTTCCAAGGACAAACTGAAATATCCGAGCATATTTGTATAAAGTTAAATGGAAGCTTTTGTGTTTATCATCCTTCAAGAATTTTTCGCAACACGTGGGATCTTTTGAAAATATGGGAATATCACTCGGATATTCCCCAGTATTCTGTCACGTGACGCGTTTACACCAATTGCGTGCGGACGAAAAGATTTGATTGATTATAAAATGCGTAAAGTCTCACTTGAATGGCTTGAAGCCCTTTGAGGGCACAATAGAACAAACAACAGAAACAATGCCCTCTAGCCCCAAAACAATAACAGCTGCTGCAATGACGACAAATTGAATTACAAGCTGCCACACTACCAATTGTAAAATAACGCACTAACCAAACCGTGTGAGAGGGCTGGAATGAGACCCAAGGCTCAGCGAAATATGAAAGTATGCAGAGAAGTACTGGTTTTTGGGTGCAAACGAGATCAAGGTTCACTGGTATGGTCATCAATTTGTTTTATTGTTTAGTCATTACACATTTTTATTTTCATAGCTTGAAGTTAATTCGACGATTTGTCTTAATTTAACATTTCTCCTAACGACTAAAACATGATCGCATCAGGTAACTGTCTTTTTTGGCGAAAACAATTCCTACTATACTGTAACTTCTATTATATCTTTATTTATAAAGAAGTACATTCAATCCTAACAACACAGAAATATATAGCAAAATAACGAAAATGGCATAGCAAACAAACTCAATAAACGCCAAACAACAACTAAAATGGACAAACTTTTATTAACCTTGAAGGAAAAATTGTAATTGGTCAAAAGGTGGTGCCATAGTAGGCCTGATGTAGTTAGTCTATCTAAAGTAAAACCCTTAAGTTCCAGTCGACTGCCATTGTCAACACACGACTTAATATTAAAACACAATATACAAGTGACAATGTAATACTATGCCGGACCGGGGGTGGGGTGGGAACCCTACAGGTAATGGAAGCAGGCGGGTCCAATTTCAATCTTAAAGTCCTGGTCTTTTCCACCGATGTCATAAGCAGAAATATCCACGATCGGTAGTCGGCTCTTCTCTCTTGTGTCGATCTCTAGAACTGTCTTTTCCCATTTATTCGAACTGTCGCTGTTCTGTTATAGTAGTAAAAATGAAATAATTAAGGTAAGCAGAGAAATGTTCAGTAATATATCAAGCACGAAAGACCGTGTTTGACATATCTTCTCAATCGAAACTAAAATTAAGGAGAAAACGGAGAGACAAGATCGTAAAAGTCTGTGCTAATTTAGATCAGGTATCCAAACATCGTCAAGATTTCCTTTGTTTAAACTTGATATTAAAAATGAGTTTGAGAATATGATTTAGCACACGACGGCTCTACATCTGCTGTTGAGTACGGGGTAGTAGTTTAAAATGGGTATCAGAAACTCACAAGGGTCGAACAACCTCTCGAGTTTGGTATAATAAAAAATCCGCTCGGGAATCAATGGACAGAAAACGTCTGATCAGAGCGGGAAAATCAATGACGAAAATTTATTCATTGCCTATCAGCTATCGAGAGACCACTAAAAAACAGTCTGCATACGAGCCAAGTGGCTCATCAGGCCGGAGTTTATCCCGGTTTCTGTAGCATGAAGCGACAAGAAGTATTCCTAATTTTTAATCAACTCCCCCCCTCCCCCCTGGATGGGATGCTGGTCCATCGCAGGGTTACCCCCAGCAGTAAGTTCGCCGGTACCCATTTGCACACCTGGGTGAAGACAGGCACTGTGAGAGTAAAGTGTCTTGCCCAACAACACAGCGCAATGTCCCTGACCAGGGCTCGAACCCGGACCGCTCGATCCGGAGTCGAGCGCACTAACCAAGAGGCCACCGTGCCTCCGACAGAAACCACTGCCTGGTTCTAAATACCGCCGCTCAATAACTACTTCAGTGCTTCTGGTGTACAAAAATGCGAGAGACAGAAGAGACACAATACCAGTCATGGCGCTTTACTTACGATGCAGCCATTAGCGATGACTTTAGGCCTGAGGGAGTTCTTGGAGGTGGCATGATATTCCATTTCGTTGGAGCCCTTGAGTTTGATGGAGTGCTGTCCTTCTTCCCAGGCCATGGAGTTACGGCAGGCGTATGTGATGTTCTGATTGGCGAAATTGCTAAACGTCTTCAGGAAATTAAGCTGCGTGTAGTGGGCATCGTATTCAATCTAAAGAAACGTAACAGGTCCAATCATACATACGTATATGACTTTATTTTACCCCGAATTTACAGAGTAGCTAAGAAGTTAATACCAAAAAAAAAAAAAACACTGTAAATACAAAAACAACAAGAACTACTATAAACTACTACGTTTGTCTACATTAAAAAAAAAACAACAACAACAACAACAACTTTCAAACGGCCTAGTGTAGTCATCAGCAATCATGCCTCAGAGACCTGAAAGGGCACTGTTTTCACGAGGCGTCTGAAACCGGTTTGTTCTAAGGTAAAGAGTTCTAAGTTTTGCATGCAAAATACTTAAAAGAGTGACGACCATAAGTGAAAGCAAGTTTACACAATGAAAATATATCAGTTCCTCTGACAGAGTAGACCGTAGAACGCAAAGTTAAAGGAGCTCAGTCACGCTTTGCGCCTATTGAAAAGTTCAGCCTTAATTTTTCATATTCGTCGTTTGCAATCCGTGTTAATCTTCTCCATCCTTAGCCATCCTTGTTCCTTTATGGTCTATCATTATCTCTTTGGTGTTTTTCTATCTTATTTAACTGTTATTTTCAGGTTTCCTTCAATTTAAAGGTAATTTTGTAGGTGGCCAAAATTACTCAAAATACCGTGACTGAGCTCCTCTAATAAAGCCTTAAGATACTTGGGGAAGAAATCAAAGGATAATACCTGTTAGTAATCACGGAAAGCTTCCTACACATTTCACAGATACGCACAGAGGTAAGGATAGACGATAAACGGACAACAGAAAACCTCCAGGCTCATTCAAAATATTGCCCACTCTTTTACATTAGTGTAAACAACCCTTTACTGGGGAAATTATCAAACTTTCATTAACAATCTACTCAAAAATACGAAGTAAAAGAAGAGTTGAAAGCATCAAAAAGAGGCCAAGAATGATAGATAAGTTAAAGAGCAATATATGATGCGCTGTATTTTCAAGTACCCGAGAAAACACGAAGACGAACAGTAGAAAAGGGACGGAAAGAAAAAGGGTGGAGCTCATGAGAGAAAACGAGAACAATCGCCGCAGAACGAGAAAAGTGGAGGATCACTGTTAAAGCCCTATGTGCCATAAGGCACGAGGAGGATAGTTAACAGGTAACAGGCATTTTCAAGTGTACTTCAGTTAACTAGAGTTGTTATCAGTGCTGTTGTCGCAACTAATTACAATTCCATGATGGCGGGTCTTCTCACCTCCTTTCCTTTCTCGAACGCTTCACTCAGCCACTTGTCTTCTATGTCCTGATAATCTCCTTTGAGTGCAAGGTCGGAGATCTAAAATGGAACAAGTAACAAAGCGTAACATTACAAAGCGACTCTAAACTCGAGTGCGATAATGTTCGGCTAACCCAGAGGGAGGTATTTAAGGGAGAATTGTGACGGCGTTAGTGATAACAGGCTCAGCTTTGTGAAATTTATGTAAAACAGACGCGGCTTGCTTCGGGGTGAAATGCAAGACTTCATGTCTTTTTTGGTCTCCAGTTTTCCAAAAAGCTGTTTATTAGCTGTCATTTAATGTTAGTTTTCTGACGCTCTTCAGCTGTAAATTAAAAAGAATATCAAGCATTTCTGTGCATGCAAAATACGAGAAAGTAAATACTTTCCAATTTAAACAGAAAGAGAATGAATGACACCTACCCTCCACAAAGGACTCAAATTCAGCAGAGAACTTTGCCTTTTCTCATAAGTGTTTCTTTTTGTTTCGTCTCTTCATTGTTATTAGCACCGTACTGTATTTAAGAGCTGCCTTGTTTGTATTTTCTGGTCTGTTGAAGGTAAAGTTCTTACCGAAATATAACTTCCAGTTTTGCCAATTGTTGTTTGAATTTCGACACAATTATGAACATTCTCGGATTATCATTCATTCTCTATATACTTAAACTATCGGCTGGTACTGGGTTTTGAAAAGACAGAAAATGCTGTCAATTACCCGTGAGTACTTGGGGTAAACACATGACGACTTCTTGTTTTTTTCGCAGTACACCCAGATAGCGTCCTTTACTGTTCCACCGTTAGGATCGATCCAGTACATACCTGAAACAAAATAACCCTCAAATAACAGCTCAGCAAACCTCTGGTTGCTTAGTTAATGGACTTTAAGGAGGCGGCGAGTGGTTTGGTTCAAATCCTCCACCCTACAGCTATCTGGATTTGTTCTCGGTAGCCCCGAGTTCAACTCCTCGACCGCGTTGTGTAAATGGCCAACTGGTCAGCCTCCAACCAGTTGGGATTCTTAATAGTTTATGCTACATTTGAAACATTTGTTTATTTATTTACAGTGTGCCCAGTTAGCACATTTAATAGTGCTAAATACATTTGACACTTAAATCAAGTTATCATTATTACTTTTTCACGGTTTCTGTAGTAAATGTATGGGGAAATTTAAAAGTTCGATGCCCGGTAAGTTGAGAGTGATTGACCTTTCTACTATATCATGAGTTACAAGGAACAGATCTTAAGCAGAAGGTTTTTTGGATCAAATTTGAAGAACATTGATTTGCTGCGAGGCGAGGGATTGCGCCTTTAATTTATCATACAAATGTCTCTAAATTTTCCAGAGATTTGTGACTTGGTTTTACAGATAAATGTATGGGAAAATGAAAACCTTACAGACTGTAATTGTCACTTTTCTAACATGAGTACATTTTAAATCTCAATACATTGTAACGCAGTAGTGTCCCCAATTAGCTTCTGTAAGCTAAATACCTACCCTGACACTTAAATAAAGTTATTATTATTATTATTATTATTATTATTATTATTATTATTATTATTATTATTATTCCCTCAAATGTGATCGGTAAATTCTTTTACCTCGTTTCTTTTGTGTTTAATTCATAAACACTTCAGAACTCGAACTTTCCGTGAGTTTTAGATTCTCTATAAGTTCCCATACATTAACTGTAATTTTTGCCTTGTTTGCCCCCCCCCCCCCCCCCCCAAATAAGATGAGGTCAGAAACCGTGAAAAGGTCTTAACTGTCCGGAATTAAAACGCGCAAGATTTCACGGTCTCGTGTCGTTTTTGCACGATTTCTCCCCGAATTGTAATGAGGTCCAATTCCTAATTAAACGTATCAATAACAAATATCGAGATTAAAAAAAAAATGTCTTTCGAGAACTTCTTTTGAGCGGGAAAGTGAGTAGTATTTTCCTTAAGTTGTAAAAACTGCATCGAACATAGGAGTCATTTAAGCTCACGTAATTGACGTGCGAATGGCGAACGTATCCAATTACAGGTATCCAGTCACAAGAAGTCGAAATTGGATACCTGTAATTGGACACCCACGTGATCACGCACTGATTACCCGCGGAGAACCAATCACGATCGAGAATTTTCTTATAGATACGATTAAGATATAGAATCGTAAAGTAATCACTCACCACTCTTAAAGGTTTTGTGATCAAGGAACAGATCGTAACACGTTTTGGCAGGGAATTTCTTCGTCCCGTCAGGTCTAATTAGAGATTCGATGTCTTGGCTTCTCTCGTCTAAACCTTTTAGTACGTCTTCGGGCTGAAACAACACAAACTATGTTAGCCGTTAAGCCCTGTAAAGAACACAAGGGTTCTGACAAAGAATGCATATCAAAAAACTAGTATGCGCCCGCACGCAGTCAGGAGCCCGTCAACAGGAGCCTGCAACTACCCCATATTCCTGTCACGGCGTTTTCACAGACCGATCTATTTTCAGTTTGAATATACCGCGAATCTCTTTGGTGTTTTTCGATCTTAAGTTAACTATTATTTTCAGGTTTTCTTTAATTTAAAGGTAATTCTGTAGGTGACCAAAATAACTCAAAACCCCGTGACTGAACTCCTTTAATGGACTGTATTGCCATTCAACTGAATCATGAACCTGGTTTTTCTTCAAACTTGATAATGCCGTTATTTGTAGGTAGCAAACCTCACTTCTGAAGGATTCCATTTTGTTATGTTTTGTAAGGAGGGAGAAATAGTTCAAGTGGTTACACAGGCTGGTCCAGATCAATCCTTACCTTTATTTCTCGAGTTTTCATTTCCTGCAACAACGACAACGTAAAAGTATTTAACAGACTTGGAGCTTTTTTGTCAATTCTTTACACTTGACTTAAACAATGGTTAGGAAGGCCGGTAAACATCAAAGAAGCAAACAAACAGGCTAAGATTTATGTCGAAAGGTCCTTCACTCTGAACATCTTCTGTTTTATGCTCTGCTCATAGAGTATGCATGAATGCTTCTATTGGTTAGTTGTATGAGCACACATAACCACCTTTTGTATTTTGCCAGGTTTTTGTGCAGGGTCAACCCTCAATTAAAATAGCCGACAAAAACATACTACAAAGAACTTTGCCAGGTTTCCTCACCAGTTCCCTCTATTAACTATGACTTAAATACCATTTGTAATAAAAAACATGGGACTTCAACAATGCATGTCGTATAGAATTCAGATTTCTCTCCCTTCCTCAATAGGTCAGAACCTTACAAATATGAATTGCTTCTCCGGCTTCCAAACAGAACCAACAATGATAGACATGGCGTCAACACAATCAATTTCGAATTCGAATTTCGAATTCGCATTTACATTAGTATACGAGTAGAATTCTACTGATAAGCGTTACAACTCCTCTTTGTAGTAAATTGAAAGAGCTTCCAGTTTTTTTTCAGCCGTTGCTACTCCCTTACCTTTCCACTGCTTGAGTACAGCCGGAATCCGGGGCCTTTCTCAATGTTTCCAGTGGTCAAATACTAAACCGAAGAAAGTGTCTGTTAGCTAAATGTCCCGATTAATTAATATTCTAAAGCAATTAATCCAAAAATTAATGATCTGTAATTACCAATTATTAATAAGACATCTCATAATTGTAATTTTAAATGATAATTATTAATATATTATTTATAGTAGAAATTTGACCATACACTTGCAGTTTTTAACGGTTTATTAGTTATTAAGCACAATCAGCATAGACATGTCATCAAAACGTTTTAAAAAAGATAAATAATTCTGAAAAACGATAGTCACATCACAACTCGCCATAGATGGCTGCAAGTTTTAAAGACTAAAAACATGAAAAGTTATGACTTACACCAGCAATCTCAGACATGCCAGGCTCACCCTGAAACAAACACAAGACCAGCATCGTCATTTTAGGTCTTTCAAGTTTATTTGCATCAGGTATTCCTTTGGACAAATATTAGTCTTTTAATCTTCACACATTCAGACAACTCTAAAGCATGCTAAGGAACAGAACGTTCAGGCAAACAGAAAAGTGTGTGACATGAATGTATAAAGAACTACAGAGATCAGCACCTAAAAAGCAGGGCAAACTAGAATGCTAAGGGTAACCATAGAGGCACAGAATCCGTTTAAAGGCAGCCATGGTAAAGGGTGTTAACCCCTGTTGCTGCAATTACAGATACGGGCCCAGAAAATGAGAAGCTCAAGGTTCTCACGGAAAGAATATTAAGTGATGTGAAAATGGTTCACTACAATAGAGTTGTTAACTAACTCTAGAACATGCCGACGTGGGCACAAGCGGAGAAACAAGTTTGTATGAAATAAGTTAATAAAGAACTGTAGGTTAAAGGCCCCACCCCCCTCCCCCTAATTATTGCCACAGCTAGTGTGATCTACAACTTTAAAGTGTGTCACTTACCGGGGGTCCAGGAGGTCCGGGTGGTCCAGGAGGTCCCTTGAAATCAAATGATTAACAATAATTAGAACTAAAACAAAAAAACTTCGTCATTACAGACACGGCGTTTTGATGCTAATCCCCCCCTCCCGCCGCCTCTCAACTCGTAATCAAGAACGTTGAGGCACGGACTTGTTGTTCCATGAACATTCAAGGTTAGCATAATGAGCATTCCATGCAACCACACATGTACAGATGACCTTACCAGCTGAGACAATAAATCAAAAAAGGAAAAAAAAAACATTCTGCTGTGACAATCCTGCCACTAATAAACTCAAGATTACCTACAACAGGCCATTCACGAAAACAACTTCAGAGGGGCGTCAATTAGAAAGGGCAGTGATCTAGATTAGGAGCAATGGATTGAGTACGCTAAAAATTGAGTTACATCTCAGAGTGGGTACATATTATAAAGAGAGAGTCAAAAGCAGGGGAGCAAGGATGGCACAGTGGTGAGAGCGCTCGCCTCCCACCAGGTGCCGCTTTGCTCCGAGGGTTTTTCTCTGGGTTTTCCGGTTTTCCTACCACCACAAAAACCCAACACTACAAATTCCAATTCGACAAACAATACCATAGTAAAACAGCAATAAAATACTTACTTTGTATCCATCAGGGCCCTATAGAAAATAAAGAGCAAACAGGTAAGTAAATAAGACTGAGTTGATGTTTTAAAACCACGAAAATAAGCAATACTTGTTCTGTTCCAAAATAGGAATAATTTGTAAATTTCAAGAGCAATTTGACGGAAATAAATTTGACACTGTAGACCCTAAATGAAGAATTCTAATCAGAGAAATTCAGAAAATCTGCGATTTGGATTGATTCTCTCACAGTCGTCTATTCGCCGATATAACACGATTGCGTGTGCGTTGATATTGACAGGATGAGTGATCTAAGATCACTCGGATCATGGTGCATTAAAGCAACCGATAAATCCACGCTGGGTAAAGATTCATCGGTTCCTTTGATGCACCGTAATCCAAGTGATCACGAAAGAAACGTGCCCTCATTGATTCAAGACCAAACTTACGTTGTTTGAATCCAGGATCAAAACACGGTTTGTCCTGATCCGAATTATTCCAAAGAAAAACTTTCAGTGTGTGCTAAAACAGTTGAGCTCTGGCTTGTAGTCTCTTAGTAAAATATTAATTACCTGTGGTCCTGCGTTACCCTGTCAACAAATAAAAACAATGTAAACAGTGAAAGTTGATACAAAATAATTAAACAAGCAATGGGCAACCTTATATGAGTTCTATCACATGGTTGCCACAGACATCACTTATCAAAATTCCCTGACTTTTCCGTGATAAAAATCAAATTTCCCAGACCAAATAAATACAAAATGTCAGATCTAGTTGCGGCTTCTGGGGTGAACTTACAGCCATCCTTTCTACTCGTTCAATAAGACTGATAAGTTTTCAATAAATATCGTTGAGATCACAGTTACCCCAAATGTTTCTTCCAGCCTTCAATGGTATTAAATCAGCCGTGCTAAATTCATATTTCCCTGACTTGTGAAATGTCAATTTTCACTGACTCATGAATTCCCCAACTTTTCCCTGACCCTGAAAGAAATTTTTCCTTGACCGTTTCCTGAACTGTGGCAACCCTGTATCACTTCAAATATCTCAAAGACCTAACATGCTTAAACTTAACTCAAAACTATAAAACATTCTTAGGAAACACACACTCCACTGCACACTGATGTGAAATGAAAGCTGTCAGAACCCATTGCAGAAATCTGGCTCGCTAAACTTGAAATATTCCAACTCGCATTAGATGCACGTTTGACAGATTCTGGTGAGTGGTATTACACTATTAGAAAAGAAAACGTATCCAACTTCCGTAGAATACCAGTGGGGCAACACCAAGATGCGTGCCTCGTAAAATGCTACAAGCCTATTCCTAAACTGAAAAAAATTGAGTTAAAGATATTGCAGTGTCGCATGCTGAATCACCAGCACTTGTTTTTGATTACTCTGCGACAACAAATTAACAACTTCTTGGCAAATTTCCGATATTTAATAATCCAAGAATAATACATACGGGATCTCCGTCAGGTCCTTTGTTTCCAGGCTCACCCTAAAAGAGAAATGTTCTGGATTAAGTAAAGTAGACACAACAACTGTTCAGGAACACACAAGGGAAACAAAACACAAGCCTGCTAGTGCCCCATTTAAGCCAGTGCTGAACTCCAGTTATTGTGATGTGATACTAATGTAAGTGTTACAACTCGCCTGAATTGTATGCTCTATGCAAACTCAATTTGCATGGGTAATTAATACCATGGGGATTATGCTACTCAAGGCCACGAAAGCGAAGAGGTTGGCGACCCACCCTCCCACCCAACGAGTAAGTCGGGTTTGTTCTAGCCGTCCGCTTCTATTTTCGCCTGGTGTTAGGCTTGTTCCAGGCCAGAGCCATTCCCCATAACTTATAACCACATCATGGATAACAATACACGCGGTAGAATAATACACTATTCCACCGAAGACTTCGCCTGGGTAGCTGGCTTGGTGGAGTAGTGCAGCTGCTGACACAAAGTACTGGTGCAGGGCATTTCTCTGATTCTGGCCCCATCCACACTACGCCAGGAGAATTTGAAAACGCAGCTTTACTTCTACGGTTAGGCCTATCGTCCACACTAATCCGTCACGAAAACGGAGCTTTTCGAAAACGCTCTTCAAACCGGAAGAATTTGAAAACGCCGGCTTTTCGTTTTGGCGTGGACAGAAAACACTTTTTGAAAACGGAGCTTTTTGAAAACGATGACGTCACGAAAACAAGGTGATTTCCCTGCCCGACTTTTTTTTTTTCCAAACACAAATCCAAAATGGCCGGTGATTGACGCGTTTTTAAATGCCTTCGGTGTAGTGTGGACGGAAAACATTTCATGTGTTTTCATAGTGAAACCTCCTTTTTCAAATTCCTCCGGGGTAATGTGGACGGGGACTCATTTTACGGCAAAAGGAAAAGAAGTTTCATCCCAGACCAACAATAATAGTGGATGTAAGAACTCAGACTAAGCTGCCTTACCGTGGAGCCATTTCTGCCTGGGGCGCCTGGGTCCCCTGAGGCTCCTGGGGGTCCCTATGGAGTAAACAAAAGACAAATCAGAATAATTGGCAGAACTCTGGCGCTATCACCAATAAATAATTATGAAAGGAATGAGAGTATACAGTAGCAATATATGTCTTTCTCAGATGATTTCCCTTGTGTCTTGAAAGTCAAAACAAAACTCGTCTTCCTAGAATAACGGATCACTGGACAACTAAGAGCTTGTAGAAGGGTCTACAAAAGGCACAAGAAGGGCGGGCCTGACAGACCGCTCAAGCAGATTTAGCCAAGAAAATGTGACATGCAAAAAGGTCTTAAGAGTGCAATGTTAACTTCCAGTGCTCTCACTGCTCCATATGACCTTTTTCAACAAGGTTACAACAGTTTATGTGAAGATTTTCAATCGAGTGAAGAGCATAATACTGTCGATGCCCTCTTGAGCAACCAGCAATGCAATCAGAGCATCATCGCCGCCAAGTACTCACTCTAAGTCCAGGAGGGCCGTCCACTCCGTCTGTTCCGGAGGGACCCTTGTCACCCTAGGTGAAAACAAATCCGTCATAGTCATTATCATGAGTCAATTTACATTACTTGCGAAAAATCTTGGACGTTAAAATTTCGCACGTTTTATTTTCGGACACTTTCTCTCACTTCCGACAAATTTTGGACAAACATTTCCGACAATTTGCTGAAACACAGCTACAGCAAATGAACGCCTACAAAACACGTTTCAGACTGAAACAAAATAGGTGAAAATGATAGTTTTACTACACCCTCAAGGTTTTACACATAAATCGACGGAAAAATAAGGAAAATTCTATTAAGCCGTTACGTATCTCCAGCAGTGTCTTAAAGAGAGTTCGCTCCATAAAGGAAACTAACGGAATTAAAAACTAAATAATGCAGTGTAAATATTTCGGACTGTTTTATTTTCGGACACTGTTGTCTCAAATTAAAATCGTCCGAATTTTTTTGCAAGTAATGCATCATCGTTACAGTCCAACCCCTGTTAGGCGGCCACCCTCCTAGTCTACTTTACAGCCGTTATTAGGGTCGTCACGCAACGCTTCTCCCCGCTAAGCTAGTGGGGAGAAGCGTTACGTGACGACCCTAATAACGGCTGCGAAGGAGAGAACCACCCTCCGGAAAATGGGTGTTGGCCAATTAACAGACGTTTGACTGTATTAATATAATGTAGAAGTGAGAAGCGAGCATTGGAAAATTAAGGTGAAAGTAAGTCTGCTACAAGCCACACTGCTGGTATTTAACTCACAATCATGGCAACATTAAACATTTCAGTGGCTAAAGCAATGACCACTTTTAGACTGCGTAGTGTGCACACAATTAAGGGTGAGACCGACAGGGACAAGGGGACGAATTATGGACGATGAGATTAACAGGACAATATATAAAACCGGGGTACGCTGTTGGTGCTATCCCTAACCAGCTTCAATAGAGGTACCTTGCAGGATCGCAGCCAGAACAAAATCATGACTGAGGCAATGTCATTGGTTAAATGCTCTCCCTAGATAGATTGGGTTTTTATGATGACTATAAAAAAACAAAAAACAAAAAAAAATGACTCCGTTACCAGCTACGGCTCTACTTTGTTCATTGCCTATTCTCTGAAAAGAGCTAAGAGCAGTACCATGTGTAAGCAGATGAATATTGGTATACCTGTGGACCCTGGGGTCCCTGTAATCCAGGTCTACCAGTCCAGCCCTTGTCTCCTTTCTCTCCGGCAGGTCCAACTTCTCCTTTTTGACCTCTGGGTCCTGGCGGGCCCTAGCAACAACAACAAACAAACAGAAACAACAACAATGAACGATCAATTTTGTTTACATGCATCGTCACTCATTGATAAAAATTATTGATGCAGTATATTTTGTATGCTGGCAGTTTGCCATACTTAAACCAATATGGCCCAGCTTAAATATGGTTAGACTCTCTTCTTCAGTTTTTCCTGGCCAAGTTCCTCTGTGTCTTATTATTTTTGAGTGCGTCTCGTCTAGGTCAACGTTTATGCATTCAATTGGAGTGCGGAGAGTCATTACTTCAATACCTGTTAGAACTTGGGAATTTCTTTTCGTTCCTTTTATTGCGTGTTTATGGACCTTGACTCCGTCTAGGTCCATGAACACGCAAAAAAACGAACTTGGCCAATATCCAGCCATCTTGACCTCACGCTTAGTCAATAACCCACATATATCACGACTGTTAGTCCATACCTGAACTCCTGGTTCTCCTGGTCTTCCTGGAGTACCATCCAATCCACGCCGTCCCTGAACACGAGCAAACAATCATGATTAACCTCTATATAATCAACTGTGTTTCCAAGCTGAGCTGGCTGAGCAGTGGCACCAAGAGCAGGACAGGATAGGGCACAAGAATTAACTTTATTTAAACATGGTTTAAATTCCTTCGGCCATAAATCTTATGTTGTAATAACCACTAACTAGCAACCAAGCTGAGCTAGCTGGGCAGTTGCACCAAGAGTAGGACAGGATAGTGTACAAGAATTAACTTTATTTAAACATGGTTTTAATTCTGTCTGCCCTAAATCTAATGTTGCAATAACCACTAAGTCAGTCAGTAACTAACAACTACAACTGCAAACGATGCACAGTAGTGCCTAACTCATTACACCCTCTACACTGCTGCACTGAACCTTGAACCTCTCAGTTTGTGGTTGATAACCTAGTTTCCTCGCATGGCAGGTGGTCGTGTCTCACTTTGGTCTCTCCAGAACCAGCTTTTCCTGGCCTCCCTACATGACCAGGAACTAACGTAGCACCTGACTATCTTCTATTGAAACTTATACACCACTAATGACTGAATCCTCAACCTTGTCAATTTGTCACCTTTTCTGGTCTTCCTGGAACCAGCCCCCCCCTCCCCCCCCCCTGGCTTCTCTACAGGACCACGAACTAAAGTAGCATCTTATTATTATCTCCACATTATTATATTTACTACCACTGACTGAACCCTCAACCTTGTCAATTTGTCACCTTTTCTGGTCTTCCTGGAACCAGCCCCCCCCTCCCCCCCCCTGGCTTCTCTACAGGACCACGAACTAAAGTAGCATCTTATTATTATCTCCACATTATTATATTTACTACCACTGACTGAACCCTCAACCTTGTCAATTTGTCACCTTTTCTGGTCTTCCTGGAACCAGCCCCCCCTCCCCCCCCCCCTGGCTTCTCTACAGGACCACGAACTAAAGTAGCATCTTATTATTATCTCCACATTATTATATTTACTACCACTGACTGAACCCTCAACCTTGTCAATTTGTCACCTTTTCTGGTCTTCCTGGAACCAGCCCCCCCTCTCCCCCCCCCCTGGCTTCTCTACAGGACCACGAACTAAAGTAGCATCTTATTATTATCTCCACATTATTATATTTACTACCACTGACTGGGCCCTCGACCTTGTAAATTTGTCACCTTTGCTCCTTGGCTACGAGAGGGTCCAGAATCTCACCTCCATGCCTCCAAAGCAGCTTGCCCTAGCTTCCCTACATAACCAGGTTTTACGGTAACGAGTTGCTACCTCCCTCCTGTATACTAAAATGAATGATCTACTTTAGCACTCCTCCTTTCCCCCCCCCCCCCCCCTTGACATCTAACTACAGGACTTCGTTAATTGATCTTCATCCTTTGTCCTTGAATAAGAGGTGCTCCAGCATCTCACTTTCACGCCTCAACAACTGCTTTTGCAGGCTTGTGATCAGTATTCACACTATCCACTTTCCCCACCCTATATACTACTGTGAATTATCTGCTGGAGCACCACGCTCTTGAGCTTTGCCCCCGATAAAGACACCTACAATCATGGACAAACGTCTTGGGACAAAGTTGCAGTTTTGGCGCTTTTGCACACATGCCAGACACGAATACAGAACCTCTTCCCCACCCCACATACAATGTTGAAAACTAGTAGCTGCAATTTCTTCTGATTTTCACCATTGTATTGGGTGGGGAGGGGAAAAAGCAACGCGTTTTGAAAAGGACACCAGCACTGTTCTCAAACTTCAGTTGTAAAACACAGATAATTCGTGTCCCGAAGACTTTTGTCCCCGATTGTAGCTACAGAACTTCGTCAGTTGATCGTCACCTTTTCTCCTTGGATGCCAGGTGGACCAGCATCACCTTTCGGGCCCGGGGCACCCGCTGGGCCAGGTTTGCCAGGACTCCCGGGATCGCCTGGGGCGCCGCGTTCTCCCTGAAAATTAAACACAGCTGGATGAAAGAGATGACCAATTAAATTGGTGACAACCTCGTGTTCCTCGGCAGATTATCGTACCAAGGAGGCTCAATGGAGTGGTCTTCAATGGTACACTTGCACAATGTTGATTGACCACAGCTACCAAAATTTATTTCCTGTCTCCTTTGTTATCTAAATTTTTAAACAAAGTGGGGTTTAAATAGCAGTTGCATCAGTTAGGAAGATAAAAAGAAAACACATAGTTTTCCAGTACTTGTGGTCAAAGGACTTCATACTGAGTGTCATAAAACCAGAACCAAAGTAATCACTCTGGCTAATCCAAGGAACCAATCAAAACTCAAGTCAATTACATGTAGTAAACGTGAAACGCGCGAAAACATGCGCGAATACATTTTTCTGATTGGCTGACAAAGTGACGTGAGATTTTTAAGCCAATCGCTAAAGGTAGAAAACGAAAACCAAACCAATCGCCATTCTCTTTCAATGCGCAAGTGAAAAACACGTTGTTATAATCTTATGGTTTTATTTTTAATTAGACTTCCTCCTAACCTTCTTGTGTAGTTAGTGATCCATTTTAACTCATGTTAGGATGAACTAGAAAAGTAAAATTAAATTTTGTTTACCTTAAGCCCAGAGCGTCCAGGAATACCAGGATTACCATTTGTTCCATTGAAACCCTACACATTACAAACACATGTGAGTAGAGAGCTCTAACTGTAGTACAGATGATTGAATTTCATCTTCTAATGCAAGCCCATTCGGAACATGACAGTGGAAGTCTCAATTGCATTGGAAATACTCTATGAGTTGGTATCATCTTGTAGCTCATATTTCACAAGAACTATCACACAAAGTACATAACAGGGGCCAGTTGTTTGAAGCGTGGATAACACTATCAACCGGATAAATCACTATCTAGTGGATAAGCATTGACGAAACAATCTACACTAACCACTAGATGGTGATTTATTTGGCGGATAGCGTTATCCACCCTTTGAACAACTGGGCCAGTAGGTTTCTTCTACGAAAATGAACAAGTTAGACAGATACTTCACATGCATTCCCAAGTTTTTTGTGTGTTGGTTATGTCTACATGCTGGTTGTACCATTCGCACTTTACTATGTTCCGCATATCCACTTATTAATTTAAAGCCACGCTTGTAAAAGTTGAAGCTCATCTGTAAACCAAAAATATCTTAAAAGAGGTTTTCATTTACAGTAATAGAAACTTAGAGGGTGAGTAGAATGTTCCCAAAAAGCAAAATAATAATCACTAAAACTTATTGGTAGGTCGTCATTATTGCAAAATCTGGACCACACCTCAGGAGGCTCACTAGAATGAATGCTACTTCTCTTATAATAAAAAAAATAGTTCCGTTATCTTCCACAAGCCAGGACATCTGCACATCCGAATTAACTGCTTATAACTTACATCTGCCCCTGGTGCTCCGGGAGTGCCAGCTGGTCCAGGTTTACCACGTGGTCCCTATAAAACATGACCAAGTCAACATACAAAAGGTGTATTCTTTAGGAATATTCTCATTCTGATGCAGGGACAACAAGATACAAGGAACTATAATTTCCAAAAGAACAGAACTTTCAAAACCCGGTGACTTTTGATGGTTACAACCTACTACCTGGACCACTGCTTCAATTTCTTTTTATTAACCACTCAAGACAGTGTTTGACCACATTTCCAAACACCTAGAAGCTCGTCAAAAACATTCTGCTTTGAATCGTATTTTCAACTCTCTTCTCAGTGTTTGAAAATGTGGCGAGAATCGGTCTTTTGTGTTTGATATATTTCAGTCTAAGTAAAGGCTCACCGGTGATCCTGGTTGACCACTGCGTCCGTCTTGTCCTGGTGCTCCAGTGTCTCCCTTTTGGCCCGCAGCGCCTGGTGCTCCAGCCGGGCCTGTGGCTCCAGTTGGGCCCTGGACATGACAAAGCAGGTCAGCATACTTATACCAAACAAGGGGCACTTTGCGTTCAACCCAAAATTACATTTTTATTTCAGGAAAACTTCCAGTAACGAAGGGAACAGTATCTTCCAGAATTTCCAAAAAGGGCACCTCTCTTTCGGGGAATTCCTGTTATATTTAATTTTGCTCTCAGAATTGCCAGAAATTTAAGCTGAATGGTTCGCAAGTCTGAAATTGAACAATTTTTGGATTTTCTGGAAACTTTCCCAAGAAATTTCTATACCATTTGCCCCCGTTTTGAAATTCCTGAGCTTTTGGGGAAAAACTGAAGTTACGTAATTCGGCTGGTGTGTTGAACACAAAACTTAAGACATAGCACAGTTGTGGACTTTTCAGCACGAATCTTAGGATCACTGTTTGCTTGGCTTCAGGACCATCGCCCTCAAGGTCTACACATCAGGCTTCATGACACATATATTTGGAGAAGATCTCTGAGCAGCTAGTTTAGACAAAGTCAATTCTAGAAAACCTGATTTTTTCAAGTATCCTAAGTTAATATTCTGTACAATTACCAGTCTTTCTTGTACGGAAATTTGATTATTACACACAGTCTAAACACCCTAGTATTTTCAGTTTCCAGATTAGAATACTAGCAGTGATAAAAATATTAATAATAACAATAAGAGTTTACTGTACATTTGGTCCTCTGTCGCCTTTCGGGCCAGCAGGTCCTGCAGGTCCAATATCTCCCTAGTAAAAGGTGAAAAAGAGAGAGTTAGTTTAAAAAACAGAAAGCTGAAACCAGATTTAAGTCACGCAACCCCCAAAACAGTAGCTCTCAGACTGCTGGTACACTGTCCACCGACAGTTGGCCAACTGTTGGCCAACAATTTCCCAACAATGACGATCAGTATCATCCCATTTGCTGTCAAACATGAAATACTACTGCCGTGCAATCCATTTTTTTAGTGGTGAATGAAGAGAAGTTCCTCAAGTTGATAATTTTTATCAGTCTTTTCAATTGCCTCTTCATGAATTGAATGGTCCAAGGTTTTCTCTTGTTTATCAGGTTTTATGTGTTAGTAGGTCTTCTCTCGTTTTCTCGGGCTTCTAACAAGGTTTTTCCAGTATTATGAAGTTTTTCTTGTTTTATGATAATTTCCCTGTAACATCAAGTACTTCCACTTGAATCATGTTTTTCCAGTGTTATCAGGTTTTTCTTGTTTTATATTTTTCCTGTATCATCAGGTATTTCCAGTTGAATCATGTTTTTCTTGTTTTCGGATATTTTTCCTGCATTATCAGATATTGCCAGCCGTATCATGTTTTCCTAGTATTACCACTCACCGGTCCGCCATCAGATCCCGCTGGGCCAGGTTCGCCATCCTTGCCGTTTTTACCCTGATTAAGACAGAGAGGAACATAAATCACTGGACAAATCATAAAATAATCTCATGACTGTCCTAGACACTGAAAGAACATTACGCCATACTTAATACCTAAGAAATAATATGAACATTGAACAAAAATTAAAAAAAATTAGCACTTACGGGTTGTCCAGGAAGACCATCCTTTCCTGGTCGCCCTGGTTCTCCAGCTGCACCCTACACAAAATGAAGCAAAGATAATTATCCGAAACACTGTTTAATGTCTCCTCACGTAACAGTTCCATTTTGTTCCTAGCACAAAAAGAATGAAAAATCTTTTATAGATAAATAAGTATTATTGATCAGAATTTTATAAGTTACTGAAGACAGTTTAAGTTAACCTTAAACAGGTCAACAAGCATTTTCGGATAATCTCAGTATACGGTCCTGAAACAGCTTGATTAATAACAGCTTTAACACGAAACTTTTAACTGAAAGAGAGATTTAGAAATGTTACCTGATCCAAACAAAGAAAATAGTGGACCCATGATAGAGCTTTCTAAAAGGTTGACGTTGTTGACTGCTCTCTCAAGCTATCACAATAACTCGCTACACAAGCTCCACTCATGTTCCCAGTTCTCTTCCAACATGGCTTATACTATTTCACAAGACTAATCTACTCTCAGCTTTAAGCAGCTCAGTCACGGTGTTTTGTTTTCGGCCACGTACAAAATCTCCTTTAAATGAAGGGAAACCTGAAAATAATAGTTTACTAAGATAGAAAAACATCAAAGAGATAGTAATAAACCATAAAGGAACAAGGATGGTCTACGATGGCGAAGATTGACACGGATTGTAAACGACGAGTTTGAAAAATTTAGGCTTAACTTTTCAAAATGTGCAAACCGTGACTGAGCTCCTTCAAAACCCCACTGCACACTACACTATTACTTATTATCAATTGACACCTTTTGTCCATCTGCTCCGTCTCTGCCTGGAGGGCCTGTCGGTCCTGGGGGTCCCTAAAAACAAATGAAGCCACTTAAAAATGAGGAAGGGCAGTAGTTGAGTTCAAATAATCATCATGTTATAACTTTGTTATACCTCTAAGTTAATAAGCGAACTTTGATTGGTCAATTCAGTGGGCCATATCTTACTGTACAGCCCGCTAGAATTTGAAGCTGTCCCTGAACCCCTCTCAAACTCGTTAATAACTTATTAAGTCAAAACAAAGAAAATCACAGACGTGAAGGAGGTTTGGATACCTGGTCTTAATTAGCATAGATTTTGACGAGTTTACTTCTCCGTTTACCCTTTAGTTTTTGTTTTGATTGAGAAGATATATCAAACACCCGAGACATCGTTTCATCGGCTATCCAAACACCTCGAACTTTGTCAAAAATACTCCGCTGCACACCGTATTTTCAACTGTCTTCTCGGTGTTTGGATATCCTGACAAAACACTGCCTCGTGTTTAATATATTACATCAAACACACATATGGAGATATAACTAATATCCTTCTAATGTTGTCTTCTCACTTGGTACTGACAGTTATGGATCTTCACTTTTTTCCCTTTTTGATTTATGGCCCGTGAACCCCACTCTTGGACCATAGATCAAAAGGGATTAAAGTCATTCTGTAACTTATAAGAGGTATATACTGAATACATTTTCAGGCAAGACATCTTACAGGAGGACCAGCTTGGCCAGGTTTTCCAGGAGATCCTTGATTTCCAGGTAAGCCCTGGATAGCAACAATTAAAAGAACAATATCAGTGTCAAAACAATCATGTAAATGTTACATATGGTTTATGTCAAACTCTGACGAGATGCATTACAAAAGCAAAAGGAAAACTTAACAAATTGAATGTGGTTTAGCGCTGTCTGTACTCTTATCGACAACGATGTGCGTCATCACAGTAGTCAAAATGTTCTGGACTTGTGAGGCGCAGCCGAGTGAGTCCACAACAATTTTGACCACTGTGATGATGCATATCGTTGTCGATAAGAGTACAGACCACGCTAAACCACATTCGATTTGTTTTTTACCACAATATCAATGTCAAAGAAAATGTTTTCTTTTTTTCAGAGCGTGACCAAGAACGTGACACATTGGATGGTAGTATACTAGTTCATTGCGGAGTTACCCCCAGCTATTACATTCACTGGTACCTTTTTGGATGGAGCGAGGCAAAGTGGAATTAAAGTGTCTTGCCCAAGAACAGAATGCAGTGACCCTGACTAAGACTACTCCATAGCATGAAGGGACTTGGAATATTGCCACTGCTGCTGAATGTGATGTTAGACTGTCTCAGGCTGCTTTCAGCATTTTGTCAGCAATTTGCGGGCACCCATCTACAGCGTGATAGTTGGCGACAGCACTGCCTGAGTCAACTATCATGCACAGTAGTTGGGGGGGGGGGGGGGGGCGATAATCTAATTGTTTTAGTAGAAATCTATTAGTAGTTCAAAACTTTACCTAAATCCTCTTCACAGACACTTCGAAAACACAAAGAGTCAGCCAATAAATTACTTTGTTAGCAACCGCACACTGCTAAGCTACTCACTATCTACAACAGAGTGGATAGTGAATAGCATGGCCAATCAGAGAACAGCATTTGTGACAGAACACTGGTAGATTTATACTAATTCTGAATATAACACTGCATTGTGAGAGTCAATTCTAGGTCTTGCCCAGGAACACAACACAGTGACCCTGGCACAGATTGTTTGACATTGAGTCTAACGTGCCACCTAACAATCAGGCCAGTGTGTTGCCCCATGCATATTTTTCTTACAAGGAAACAATACAACTGTCTTAATTATTATCAATTAATTTGTTAATAATGGCATTTTTTACCGGTCTTCCTTGTTCGCCTTGGCCTCCCTTGATGCCAGGAACACCCAGCTGACCCTGTTGGATAAAAAAGTGAAAATAAAATCACTGCAAAGGTTACTTACAAATTAGTGTGAAATGAGAACTCATTTTGAGGCACAATACCAGGAAGTCATAGGTTCAAAACCTATCACGAGCTTTCGATTTTTTCCCTACTTTTCCCACGCTCATGGCACACAGATCAACAATTAAAATGGATTCCATTCAAAGTCGAGCAGTAAGTGCCAAAGTTATTATTTTACTAAAAATTTACTTATAGCTCTGTAATTTTTTTTGAATATTACTTGAAACATCTCACCTAAATTAATTTCTCCCAGTGACCACGTGATTAACACTTATGCATTCTCGAGAAAGTTAATGTCAAACCTCCAAAAAGTGCTTAAAGCATGTGTTATTTTACCAAAATTTGTTAGCAGTATGAACGAGATTGAAACATGTCTTCCAAATTTAGGAGTGTGTGTATTTTTTTTAAATGTGTATCTTACATGAAACGTCCAGTTTGATTAAAATATTGATAATTTCAAATTCAATTTTCTTTTGCGGGGTCAGCTTGAAAGCTGAAGTCTTGATAAATTCTTACACTACTAAAAACTGCAACGCAAAGTGTTTCTTTTTTTTAACACTGTTTCCTAAATAACAATAGCAGGATAACATACCGCAGTTCCTGTTGGACCTGGTCGTCCTGGAGGGCCCGGAGGTCCTTTGACGCCCTTGGTAAGGAAGAGAAGATCATCAGCCACATTACAAAAGGCACATGACCTTATCGACTGAGTGGGAGGGCCAGATATGTAAATGTCATGTGTACAAGGTCTGTCCAAAAGGGAAGAAGAGGCAAATACTTCCCCATCTGACCCGACCTGACTCAGTCAATAAATATTTTATCATACCACCACTACTGAACTTGATTTTGTCAAGACGTTTTGAATAATTTAGTGTCTTGGTGAACATTTGTAATGCTAAATGAATTTTTGTGTGTGGTCAGGTGGCTTTTTTTTCAGACCAACTCATATCATCTGGCCCGTCACATACACGTATACAGTATGATATGGTAATGTAACAGTAATTTATACTATCTACTTTTCATGAAAATGTTGAGCTATATTTAAAAAAAAATTCTTAAAAGAAGCTCATAATTGTTCAACTTAAAAATAATCACTATCCTAATAATAGTTAATCTAGGTGTAATTATACCCAGGAGAAAAACAGGAGAAAGGGAACCTTCACTACACTGTGTAGTGTCTTCTAAAACAATTTGAAAACTTGCCATCATTGTTGTAATGAGGAGTAGTCAACTTAGTTGTACCTTGTTGATAATGGAGATAAAAAAAAACTGGCTTATAGTTCAACTTAAACTAAGCACATGCTTGTTTCTCTGTATTATTTTTATTCTCAGAAATCACATGGACAGATGACTGAACGATGGATGGAATTTTTTTATTCTAAAATACCACATGTTATCAAATGACATGGTAGCTACAGACATCACTTTTCAAAATTCCCTGACTTTTCCCTGATAAAAAAAAAAAATCAAATTTCCCTGACACATAAATACAAAATAGCCTTCCCTTACAGCTGTCCTTTCTACTCGTTCATCAAGACTGATAAGTGTTCAACAAATTTTCCCTCTTCATTAAGGAAAAATATAGTTGAGATCACAGTGACCCTGATTGTTTCCTCCAGCCCTCAATGGTATTAAAACAGCCGTGTTAAATTATTTCAAATTTCCCTGACTTTTCTTCAAAATGTCAATTTTCCGGACTCAAAATAAAATTCCCTGACTTTTCCCTGACCTTGAAGAATGTTTTTTCCCTGATCATTTCCTGACCTGTGACAACCCTGAATTAAAATATACAGCAATATGGATGGATGGATTTTTCCAGCTTGTGATGATGTGAAATACCCTTTTGCACTGATTTCTTACTAACAAAACAAAAACCAACTCAGCACCGGTTCTCCACGTGGTCCACGGGGTCCTTCACTTCCCATTGGGCCAGCAGGTCCCTAAAATGTTATTTTAAATTATTACAAGAAAGTAAGTGTAATTCCTCAAGTAATCACTGAATGACTTAAATTTTAAAACCTAAAACAGTAACATTTCAAACGTATATTTGTAAGTAACTGTTTTATTTATGATTTGTATTCATCATGAATTCAGCATCCATGAAAGTTACTTATGATAAAACGTAATGAACACATGGATCATGACAAGTACAGCTGTCCAGATGACTAGGAGGCAGCAACATCTACACAGAGCAAAACTCAGCTCCCCTCAACTAGCCTGTTTCCCAGATGCTAACATATCACCAGTTATTTAGGGGAAAATATTTTCCTGCAACACAGGCTACTCTCAATTGACTAAACCATGACAGGGCGTAATATACACCCCAGAACAAAGCTCTTCTGCACAGGCATATTTTTGGTGAGAGCATATTAAGTATATCTTCACATTTGGATTAGAGAAACAGCCAAAGGACTGGGAGGTGAATAAAGCCACACTCCTTCACCTCTGGTTATGATGATCTCAAATCTATCTTCTATCTCAGTAAAGGAAAGGGTAGGGTTAGGTTGTTCATGGTAAAAATAACTCAAAAATAATGCGACTAAGCTCCTTTAGTCAATACACAATCAAATCAATCCAGTTGTGGCCAGGTAAAAAATGCTCATTCTTCTGTCACAACAGAAATGTTTTCAAACAAATTGATTGTCCTTAATAATACAGTGAACATCCTCATATATGAACCTATGATTTTGGGGTTCAGGCTGATCAAGTTCTAATTAACTGGGTGCTTAGTGAGAAATCAGCCCGAAAATGTTCTTAGAATTTGTGTCAGGAATACTATACATTATACAATACTAGAGGTATAATTTAGCTCAGCATCATCCCCTTGGTAAAGGTCAGCAAAATGGTGTCAACTGTAATAATCCCACAGTCCTATCCTTTCTGTCAGGTACAGTATGGCTCTTAGAGTTTGTATGGTCTAGCACACCATAGTCCTTTAATATGCCTAAGTTATAAGTGATTTCTTATTCTGGCATCCTCTTTCTTTTTACATAAGAACATGTTTTACTTATCGTGCTGAATTGGTTCTTATATATATGGTACTTTATTGGCCAACTTTTAGCCTGATGTTCTTAATCCACTTGTTCTTATATGCAGGTGTTTACCCTACAACTTGCTACAAGCATGCCTTTAAGTGGCAAACGTTAAAAAACCTGCTACATTGTTTCTCTCAGTTTTTTAAAAAAATAACAATGGTAGCGCAGCATGCTACCTTTTTTAGCTTGCATCTCCAAAAAAGTGTACATACCATTTGCCCTGGTCTGCCAGGTAATCCAGGAGTTCCTGGTAAACCACGAGGACCCTGCAACAGAAACAGCCATACACTAACTCCTTTCCAAATCATGGCTAACAAAGTCGACTTGTAAATTCTTTTTAGAGTTCACAAGCAAGCTAGACTCCTGCCAACAAACTTGAGAAAACACAAGTGTACTCGATTAATGTTTTAATGAGTAACACCTTAACTTCATTGGAAACAAAGATGGCAGGCATTGATGCTACTTTCAACCCACTGCAAAAAAAAAAAAAACATCCCCAAAAACAAATATACATAAAGGTGTCTTAAATACATCATTGCACCATTATGCACATCAACATTAAAATATTTAATATTTCCAAGAACTGGAGCAATGTGCTTCGTCCGAATTGAACTATCTAAAACATTTACCATTTGCCAGAACAAACAAAATTTTTAACCAAACACTTCCATGGTGTAGCTCATTTGAGTGAAAAGTTTGTGTTAAAAAAGGGAAATCCACCAAATGATGTACACCCTTTTTCGATTCCAATTGAAATGACCAGAAAATCACTGTACTATTATGTCAAATCATGCTTGCACCTTGCATCTTGCAGTGAGTTAAGCAGAGACCAGTCCATCCCTAGTGGTTTTATCATACAAAAGGTACATGTTTCAGGTTGGAACATGAGAGACTTGACCTAGTCAAACCACCAGAAGGGTAATTTAGCAGTCCAGCTGGGACCATTCAATTACAACCAATTTTCTCCTGTAAAAGTTCAATGTACATGTATCTGGTGTCCTGCTATCATACTTTATGTAATACAGTCGAACCTCCCATAAGGGACCATCCAAAATATCAAGCTAGGACAAGAAGTGGTCGCTTACAAGAGGTGCCAAATATAGTGATTTGACTTGGAAACTTTTAGTATTTTGGAAAACTGGTCACTGAGGTGAGATGGTCATTTACAAGAGGTGGTTGCAAAGGGAGGTTCACCTGCATGATAAATTATTCTTGGGGTTTGAGTGGTTCCTACTTATGATCTACTGGAGGGCAGATGCAAAGATTATGTCAATAACAATTTTATGGTTTCTATATTATATTAGATGAATAGATTCCGTATTGCCATGCATCTGTTCAGTAATAGATCACAGAAGACATTAAAATGTGGTAAGAACATCAGTGACTAACTCGCCTAATGGCTTGTTTGCCACTTTTTTGTTCTTACCACATTTTGATGTCATTTGTGATCTATTAGTGAATAGACATACGGTAACATGGAGTCTATCAACTTACAGTGTCACCACGGCTACCAGGAGTACCATCTGATCCAGGTACACCATCCTCACCCTAACATGAAAATACATTACAACAAATAACAAAGTTTTATTTTTAACAATAAAAATTGTTGGTTTTTGTCAAAGCAACAGAAAACAGTTGCCTACATGAACAACATCAGACTGACTATTTTAATTAATCATATCTGTTTGCTACACCACATATAATGTTTTTGAGAAATTTATGTCAATGAGGAGATAAAAAAGGCAACAGTAAACAAAGATTGTCCAACTGACATGTGACAAGAACAGAAATTTAGTGTTACAGAAGAACCTTTTCTCCTGGTGGGCCTGACTGTCCTGGAGGCCCAGCCATTCCATCCTGTCCCTGTAGAAATGAGACGTAAACAAAGAAGGAGCATTACTTTAAGGGGCAATGTCATGTATATGGTGTCAAAAAGTGAAAACCTGAAAGACATATTCCTGTTGATGGAAACCCAAATAAAATGGTCTAGTTTAGTTAAAACTTAGTGTATAACTGTAATGAAGTTTGCAAAGGAGAGATATAACAAGTTACACACATACAACGTTGTAATGTTAAATTGCTAAGTCAGTATCAATAACGCAGAAACCAAACAGAAACAGCCACCAATGATGCAAGGTACATGTAACACAGAAACCAAACAGAAACAGCCACCAATGATGCAAGGCACATGTACATATCAAGTTTCACGACCTTTTACAATAAAAATGGAGTTTCATATACACCATGAGTCAGTTATTGATTAACTGGCTGTTGTCAAGAGGACATTTTGGCAGGTGAGATGTGCTTTAGGGGAGAGGTGGCTGTTGTAGAGAGATTTAAATAAGGGTGAATGTATGGACATCTGCCGGAAAAAAAGAAGTGACTTTTGTAGAGAGTTGGCTGTTGTAGAGAGGTAGCCATTAGTAGAGGTTTGACTGTATGTGAACTGGATCAACTAAATGGAAACACTTCAATCAGTGTAACTTACCGGCTCTCCATCCTTTCCGTCATATCCACGTTCACCAAAGGGTCCTGGATCTCCCTAAACAATTACGACAAACAAAAAGTTTTATTTGCCGCATTTCACAAAAAAGTAAAATAATTCAGTGCAAACAAATTAGCCAGAAAGTGATAAACTTCAGGCAACACATTACTACCCATAATTAATAACCCTAACCCACGAGAAAAACATCAAATGCTACAAAATTAATTATTACTGGCAGTGTAGTAATCCATTTCTTTATTTAATAAATTTATAATGTAATGTACACACCCTTGATCCTTTGGCACCTGGAGGTCCCACTCGTCCTTGCTGTCCTGGTAAACCCTTAAGAAAAATAACAGTGAATTGAGCATAGTTTCTATCTCACATGATTATTACTCAAGCATTTCCTTAAACAGTTGATATACCAGTACTAATCAGTAAAAGTCAAACTCCGACAAAACTCGAACTACTTTCAATAAATGGACAACACACCACACCAAGATGGTATGCATGAGATCAGTTGAACAACAAGACTGTTCAGTCTGCATGGATCAATCTACAAACGACACTATAGCACTTACCGCAAGGCCAGGAGAGCCAACCGGGCCTGGTGGACCAGCAAGACCTCGCTCGCCCTAAACATTAATGCAAAACAGAGAATAAGTGTTGCTCTTCTTTGTTGCCTGATGCATTTATTTCACCCTTTCTCACGAGAGAATGTCGTCAAACCATTAAAGCCATCATGTAATAGGCAAAAATAAATACCATTGTGTAATCAGGCATCAAGCATTTAAAGGGAGGGTTTCACAGTTCGGTGTGCATGTCTATAAATCAAAATACTTTTGTTCGCTTCTTATCAAAGTTATCGCTCTAAAAACCCCACTCAGATGCAGTTTAGTAATTACATGCTATAGTTAGTCATGGCAGAAAAATGCAGAAGATTTCAGTGGATTTTACCAAAGCTGTTGACCATTGAATTTAGTATTTATTCTACGGTTGATGATTTTACAGCTAATTGCATGCAAAATTAGGTGATTTGCTTACCATTGGTTCATAAACAAGGAAAAACTGGGCCTGTGCTAAAAAGCATGCACAAGTGAATAATGCAGACATGCATCGAACTGTGAAACCCTCCCTTTAATAATTATATAATCACCATCATTAGAGAAGATTAAGTGTTCTACAAGTGACTACTTTTCACATTGATGAATAAAAACAACTTATAATAACGTGTTACATATGGACAAGAAGCATGCAGCTAAATCGGTAACCATGGCAACCATGCCACAGAAATAACTAGCAACTTACAGGTTTGCCGTCAAGACCAGCAGCTCCAGGTTCACCTGGATCTCCGGGTGCACCCTACAGTACAAAGGAAATTAACATCAAATAACTATAATTAGTATACACCACACAAGAAAATAGTGCTTTCCACACATTCTGATTGGCTAGCTCAGAGGTGAATAGCAAGTTCTATTCACCCCTGAGGAAACAGAGAAAAAAATGGCTTTCCGTTTTGCTTTGGTAACCAAAAATGGCAACAATTGGCTGATTATTTAACTCGTGTGGTATTATATACTAAAACAAATATTCATCTCAGTGTCCATGAAAGTGGTGGATATTTACCTCGCTGCTACGTCGGCTCAGTAAATATCCACCACTATGAATTCACCTCCACTCCAGTGAATAATTGTTATTATAACATACCTGAAGTCAATTCCAACCGATTCAAAGCCAACTTTTCTTCACAGATCAATGCTAATTTGCATTTAGTATGGCATACTTAGGACTAAAAAATCCATTCAGAGCTTGCTGCACACATGGCTGTCAAATTTTAGTTTTAAAATGTTTTAGCACAACCCCATAAGTTGCAGAACTTGAAAAAATTTTCATCCAGCCTAAATAATTAAGGCTGTCTGTCTGTTCTTTTTTTCAGCTCTGACAAACAGAAGCATGCACCGGACACAAGTTTTCAAAAAAATTGATTAATAACTTGTCAGGTGGGAAAAGGAATTTGTTAGTTGAGTCACAATTACAAGTCATGTTCATGAAAACTGACAAAAATGACATTTCAAGGCTATAAGCACCTACTACAATTAAATCCTCCAAGACTTACATTAACTTAAGTTTACACAGTGAAAAACCTGTGTCCACTAGCAACAAAATGATTTCATCCAAAGTGCATCAATGCTGCTCAGCGCAAGTGTAAATTCGAAAAAGAAAGACAAGAAAGTAGCAAGTTGATGAAAGTTACCTGAAAGCATGTTTAGCCCAACATTTAAAGGAGTTGAGTCAAACTCATGACATAACAGAAAGACATAGACTCAGCACACAAGAATAGTACAGCCAACAGACTGGGAAATAAGAGAAGTACACCACAACTTGGAAACATGTGATAATCAATCCCCTCTCTCTATCATGCCCACATTCTTAAGTGATACATGTACCTCACTTAGCTTTCCAAGGGAACTCATCAAAATAAATGTTCAAGTTTATTGTTTTACTTAGTGCAGAGGAAACTTACAACAATGCCAGAGGCTCCACGTTCTCCTGGAGCACCTCGTTCTCCCTAACAATAGCACAAAAAAATAGGTGGCAATCAATGAGCTGTAACATTGTCTGAAGGACTTGACAATATGAAATACTATCAAACATACTGTTGGTGACACTAAAACATTACAAACAGCATACAAGTATGACTTGTGACACTAGTTATCAGTATCGACTTATTGGGCAGTTTTCTGATATCAGTAATTTTTTTTCTTATTGACTACCCCTAGAAATACATACCCTAGCTCCTGGAGTGCCATCTGCTCCACTTTCTCCTGGTGATCCCTAAGTGATTTAACAAGCACAGATTAATAAGGCTACTCTGAACGGAATTGGAGAAGACATTTTAATATCCAAGTTCATAAACCAGCAATATTTTAATACTGGGTTTTAAAATTAGGGTTTTTGTTCTTTTTCAGGAGCAATTTTCCAATTTTGTCTTTTCCAGAACACATATAAGTTTTCCAGTATTTTAGGTGTCTTGGTCAATTTTTGTTTCACCATTCTTTAACCTTCCCAGATAAAAAGTGTTGTAAATAATTGATTCTAAGGAAAACTTCATTGACTGGAGTTGTAGTTCTAGGCTTTTTAAAAGGATAGCAATAGAATTACATGGAATCTAGTAATAAACTTCAGGCCAAAATATTCAGTTTATTTTGAGCAGTCGTGGACGTGACACTGTTAGAAATTTACCAAAATGAGGTCTCATAACTTAATAATAGGTTTCATAACATAATAACAAAAATGACTTTTAAATTATCTGGCATTGTATCCAATGCCACTCACTGTTTCTCCTGGCTTTCCAGGTAAACCTGCTGGCCCCTGACTGCCCGGGGCTCCCTAAAATATAAAAAGAAAAACCTTAAGTAGATAAAACTTTTGTAGTAGAGTACATCCTTGTAACCTTTTATTAAAGAGCTCTGTCCACCTTCTGTTTCCATTATTCTTTACAAGAAACACAAAGGGTAATTTTTAGAGTTTCCAGGCACAACAACATTGCTTTTTAAGTCAGTGACAGATGTTACCTGGAGTAACTCCAAAAAAAGTTAGGTAAAACTGTTGCAGATTTTTCTTAAATTCCATTTCAAATACTGCAACATGTTAGCTGCTTGTGTAACATGTTAAACATCCTACAACAATGATAAATTATGTTGTCCTCCATAACATGGACTACAAAATGCTACAATTATAAAAATCAATTTTAAAATCAATTTTTAGCTGTCTTTGGCAACACCACAACAACATCAGGATTTGGAGTCCCGTGGTATCACTTACCTGGAGTCCCTGTGGCCCTGATGCTCCTCGTTCACCTCTTTCACCTTGTCTGCCCTGTTTAACAAAAACAATCATACAGAGTTCATACTTTTCCAGGACACAAGTCCATTTTTTAAGGATCCCATCTGCTAAAAATATCACTACAATGGTTTTAACATACACCTACCAGATTTTTTCAAGTCAATAAACTTATCTTTTCAAACTCTTCCACTACTGACAATAGTGAAGAGCTAAGATTGTTTCGTTTTTGAATGAACTACATGCAGGCACACCATTTTTCGATTATCATAATTATTATTTTGCCTCATTAGCCAAACAATCAAACTGCAAATTTCAAGGTTTTTCAAAGAGTCACTACGATGTGCTTTTCATGGACTTTCAAGCTGCATGTGAACCCTGATCATTGCCTATCTGGAAGAAGCATTACGTAGCAAAGATTTATCCAAAGAAGGAACGCTTTTATCAAGACCTCCAAGGTACACTGTAGATATTTCATTCAAGTTGACTTTGAGCGTGAGTTTTCCATAATGAATAAGTCAACAAGCGATGCTGTTATAAGTTAAGTCACTGGTACTGTTCTTAGTTAAGTCACTGGTACTGTTCTTAGTTAAGTCACTGGTGCTGTTATTATTCAAGTCACTGATGCTGTTATAAGTCAAGAAACCAGCGCTGATATAAGTCAAGTGTCTGATGCTGTTATAAGTGAAGTCACTGGTGCAGTAATAAGTCACATCACTGATGCTGTTATAAGTCAGGTCACTGGTGCTGTTACAAGTCAAGTCGCTGGTAATGTAAGTTATCTCATGTTATACCATTTTCCCAGGTATTCCAGTAAGTCCACGTCTTCCATCTGCTCCAGTCTCACCCTGAGGAGACACAAAAATGATACAGACCCAGTGGTTATCTCACAGAACATACAAGGATAATATTGCCATCATGCCCACATCAAGAGACCATCTTCCAAAGAAGCAGACACCATTCCTGTAGTCCTCAAGTCCACAGATCAAAGTTGATCAATAAATTTTAAGTTAATAACTCCCCATGACCTTACTGACAACACCCCAGTGGGTCCCTAATGGCCAAAAATACTAATAAAACAAGTTAAATGTAAATAAACCCCCATGGAGGGGAGGGGTCATCACCTCACTTTACCTAAGTTGGTATGTATGCTAACTGAGGTATATGTGTTGTGAGGCATTTTGCCTGAAACAGGGTCAATTTCACTGTTAATTGTTTTTTAGTTAGTGTCTCAATCAAAATCATTAAATAAGTGTAGGTGAGCATCTATAATATTTGTCAGAAGCAGGTTACCCTACTTTGTGATTCAAGTTCAATCAGTGACAAGGCATTCAATGTTGCATAACAGCACAACATATTTTTTCAAATCGCAGTCTTCAAAACAGTATGTGATGACTAGACTGCTTCTTACATGGGGTTACAAAATACTATAAATGTCTGAAAGTAACAAGCCCCTGAAATCAGCGATCCCTGAAAGTAACCTCAAAAAATTGTGGCCCCTAATAAATCCAAAAAAGTAGTGACCATCCAAAAGTCATTATTTTAGGAAGTTTACGGCAAGGCATCTCGTTTTGAACAGGGCCAGGGTTTGAAGGCCTTGGTGACACAACCTAAACTAAACTTCTGTTAGGTCCCTCATGGGAAACAAACATCAAGGTGTGGCTGCGTATAACTGCATTGCAGCTGACGTGTTATCATTACCTTTGCTCCTTGAGCTCCCGGAGGTCCCGGTTCACCTGCTACCCCAGGCTCTCCCTAAAAAAATAAAACATGCACTATATTAGTACAGTTAAGAAAATAGCTCAAAGAAAATACCCATGCTGATTGGTTTGATATCATGTTTCTACAACTCGATAGAAACACAGAACTAGCACAAGCTGTTGACATAATGATGGTGCAAGCAAAGAGAGTTCACATTTTGGTGATCAAAGTAATGTTTTTTAGTTCTTAATTAAACGTATGCCATTTATGAGTGGTCATTGATCAAGAGCTATGGCTGATGACAGTACAGTGTGGGGCCCAGTTCTCAGCCACTTTTTGTTCAGCATTTATTTTTCATGCTACAAATGAATCTGAATAAAAAGCAATTGTTTCCAAAGGTAGCTTGATTGCTTGTCTTCCGTTCTGCTGAGTTTTGTTTTGTCCTGCCAAGTTTTTCTGTGAGCATGTTGAGGTGACATGAAGGTAGGTGAATTTGGTTTCCCCCAAAACGTGTTTGTTTACGGCTACTCAAATTACATGGTTTAATTCAAGTTTACATTTTGTCTGTCTAGAAAGCCCAAATGAGCCAATTCTTGGCATAAAGGATGTAGAGTGATAAAGCTATCTGTTAAATATTAACTTTCCTGGCCTGTTTAATTCTTTGACCTAAATTCACTCCTCAATATTTCCTTAGTACTTTTGCGTATTTGCCTATTCTCGGCCACTCTGCTCGCCTACAACACTAGAAGCGCTCATAGTTTTGTGTGGAGTATTCGTGTCAAGTCGGCTGTAAAAATAAAGCTGTAATGGGGTGGCATGCTGAAAACTATGAGCTCTGACTTAACCCTGGTTTAGATACCCAACTCTTTTTCAGCCTCGCTTGACTGCACTTAAGAGAAAAGCTAGGTGTGCAAAAAACTTCCTCTTCTAATGTGAAACAAAGCTCTTTAAGGGTAATTTGTGATTGAAATATCAAAACACAAGCCTTATAAGTGATTTAACAACAAAAAATGGTAATAAAGCATTGTTTATTCTGAGGAATTGCGTGCACTCTTTTGTGGCCGAGAACTGGGCCCACTGACCGATAACTGGACCCATGAACGAAGCCGCCATTTTCATTATTACTCAGGAGAAAACAGCGTTGAGCAGTTGATAGCTCTACAGGTGTAAACTGAATGCTGAAGCTAGTTATGTGTGAAATTTTAAGTCCTTACGGCTATTCTAAGGTAAGAAATACAAGTTTATGTTTTTTGTGGCCGAGAACTGGGCCCCATACTGTATAGACCATAAAATAGTGAGGCCTGTAATCCAATGAATGTCAATTTTAGGAAACTAGAGAGAAGAGTTGCGACTTAATTAACCAAGTAATGAAAACCAGGAGTTATGACATGCAAATTGTGATATTTGGGGCAAAAGGTGTTATGAACTTGTCGGACAAATCAGTCACGTTTTACCCTGGTCAGGGTCAAGATCACACAGACTGACTTGCAGGCAGCCTGTGGTTGATTGATTTGCTCATTCCCGGCTGCCATACAATAACAATTATTCAGCATTTTTCCAGTAGTTCAACAGATCAAATATTGTTGTTTTTTATACATGTAATGGTCCATGCATTTAGCTACACCCACCTAGCTAGTTCTCAGGTATACCACTTAAACTGGAATAAAACAATATTTAAAATGAACATAATACGCTTAAAAATCTCAACTGGGGGAGACAGACCAGTTGGCTATTTACAAACATGACTGATAAGTCGAACTAGGGTCTACCAAGAAACAACTCCAGCTTAGTGGTCAGAGTAAGACCCTTTGGATTTCAAGTCTGGCACCTTAGCCACTCAGCCACACTGCCCTATAATTATAATAATAGTAATCATGCAATATCCCTAGGAAATTTTGACCTATTCTCTATTTTACTAACCATTGCTCCTTTTGCTCCTGTTAAGCCGCTTGGTCCGGGGTTTCCAGGTGCTCCCTGATTATACAGAATATATTGAAGTATTGTATCAATTCAAACCAATCAGATGTCCTTTGCAAAAGCAGGTCTATTCAATACCCTGCTGTATAGTACCTCTACAGTCTCCTTGCAGCAACTTGTGCAAGCTAACAGCTCTATTTACAGTGACTATGAAACTTCATTTGAATTGCAAGACTCTCAAACTTCGTAATTAAAATCTCTCTTAAGCAACTGCTCCCACTTCTTATACATGTAGCTTGCTAAAGTACCATGACCACTCTTGGGATTTCAATAGAAATAAGTTTTCTCTATTGCAAGCAACTACTAAATGATTCTGATTCATTTTAGTCAACATATAAGTAATTCAAAGTACTGCAATGTAAATTCTGGAAATTGTGGTTCTCAAATTCATTAACAATTAATTGATTTTATCAAGTTTATCAAGTTTATCAAGGAAATCATGACAGTGACAGTGTTTGGATATCTTATCTTAATCAGCATAGATTTTTACAATTTTACCTCCCTGTTTTCTCCTTAATTTTAGTTTCAATTAAGAAGATTTCCAAACACCTTGAAGTTTGTCAAAAATAATCCGGTAGCATCCTATTTTCAACTTTCTTCTCAATGTTTGGACATGTGGTCAGACATGGTCTTTCATGTTTGATACATTACTTCATGCCTGAAGATCTTGGTATCAAGGATATTATCTTCCAAAATGAACTGCTGACCAGTCATACCTGAGGTCCTGCAGCTCCTGGTTTGCCATCAGCTCCTGGGTCACCCTAAAATAAATATTAAGAAGGTATCCACCAGAAGTTTGAGTAACAAGCGGACAAAAAACTTTGAACCAAGATTATTTCCTTCAAATGAAATTTAACTGAAATAAAACTGATGATGAAATTTTACCTATGTTTGCACAATTTCTCTGAACTTTGAAATTTATTTTCTCGAGTTCCTATGGGGAAACTTGTGTTTTTGGTGTTATTTCAGGCAATTATTTTTATCTCTAGCTTTTAGAAAATGCAAACAAAAGGATTCTGTTATACTCAACATTATTCTTGTACAAGATTGCGTTACTGCGTCTTAAAACAAACCACTGAGTAACGATCTACTTAACAATTACACAACCAAGGCTCAAAAAAAAAAGGTGAAGTCCAGCTTTCCCTTGAGACAAGTAGCTCTCAAGTTTCGCTTGCCCTGGGCAGGTTTTAGTTTGCTCTTTTAATGATTTAATTGGCAGACAACTTGCCTCATCCCTTGCCCATCGCGCAGGTGAGAATAAAAAGTTACTCAAGCCCTGGCTACAACTTAGAGGTTTATAATAATAATAATAACAATAACAATAACAATAACAATAACAATAACAATAACAATAACAATAACAATAACAATAACAATAACAATAACAATAACAATAATAATAATAAAAACAATCTTTAAAGAGGAAGCGCCCGTCACGTAAATACGTGGTTTTCAAGGAGGTCCTCTATAAAATAAAAAGTATTAAAATCTAAAATAAGAAATACAAGTATCACAGATCTAAAATATAAAATATACAATTATTAAAATTACTAAAACTACCAAAACTACCTACTGTCATTTTTTCTAAAAATGTTTATCCAGGGTTTTCCCTACAATTTTTCCTTTGGGAGTCCCTTGGACTCCTTCAACCTAAGGTTGAGGGTCCAGAAGAAAAAAGTGGGGGTACCACGGTTAGAGTTTTAAATTCCAGGAGAACAATCTAATCTTTTGGCTGGTAATTAATTATATGCTGTACAGTAATATTGAGGCAACCAAGAATAAATAAACATATATTTTATTCAATCAGTTTCTGTTATGTTTTCTCATTAAAAAAGGAACAAAGTTCTAAAGGTATTTCTCACTGATTTATAAACTCAGTCAGAAAGTTATAAGCTACAACAGAAAATTCTGCTAACTCAACATACTTGTATGCTACTAAAAATAAGTTGAAATTTGGTCTAGTAGCCTCTTTAGCCGTACCAGTAGCATCTCTTTTCAAAACAGGGTGCAAGGTTCAGCAAACAATTTAGTAACTTCAAAACTTTTCACTTTTGGCATAAATAGCTAATTTATTTTCAATGGAGATGGCACATGTTTCATGAAGCATCAGTCCAATAAAAGGTGTGCGAGAATCAGAAAAAAAAAAAAAATAAATAAAATAGTTTTTTTATCAAAATATCTTCAACACATTTGGCCAAAACAGATTCCATTTCTGAAACTAAACAGAAGCATCGACACTACATCCATTAGCAGCCTGAAGTTCCACTATTGGAATAAAGTTATCAGAAGCAATGTTGTTCTTCGTCATAACATATACTGTTCTAAGCTGGACAATGTGTCTTCTCGTGATTTCCTATGTTTCATACTCAATGTTATTCTTTGCATTTACAACTGTCACTTGAAAGCTTTTTCTCTTGAGGTCACTGATACTCGTAATGTGATCTTTCGAATTTTGGTGCCTTTCCAGGGCCAACTTCTGATAATTGTTATAGCCAGTTGCTATGAAAGTGTTTTTCTTACCTGTCATCTTACATATATCACAATACATTTCTTCGTTTTCTTCTTTCAACCACATGAATTCTTCCATCCAAGCTGGCAAGAAACGCGGTTTTTTTTTCGCGGGCTGTAATTCCAAATCTGCCATCTTGCATTGTGCCCCACAATGCCTCACAATCGCGCATTAGTTCTCAAGCCTCTGCGAGGAGTTCGCAGCAAGAGCAAGCTTGAGAACGACAAAAACAAAAGGTGGCGCTGCAATAGTCGATTCAAAGGAGTGAATCTGCGAGATTTGGGAGTTGAAAGATGGACTAAGAAAACAGGACAAAGATTCCAAATTCTAATTTTATTCTCAAAAGAATTTTTCGCAGATCTATTCAGGTTTAAATTAAGTCAGTAGTACACTACCATCCTGAACCATGTGCGTCCGAGAGGACCCGTTCTCCTTGCCGTTTTGCATCCCTTTTCCATTTTTCAGGCAAACAGCGTGTCTCGGACGCGCATATGCGCGTAAGGGAAAACCCTGGTTTATCCATGCACTGATGGTCCAAAATACAAATTTATTTATCATTCTTCCCAGGCTTCCACAAGTTTGTGTTTCTAAATTTAACACAATTACTTATATGCAGCTTACGCAAAAGAGTAAAACCACAATATCTTTAAATTAAACTGGCTGTAAATGAACTGTACATACCGGTGAACCAGTCTTGCCATCACGTCCAGCTACTCCCGGCTGACCAGTAGGCCCCTAGATAACAAATGTGACATGTAAAGTGATAACTAAATTTGAACAAAATCATTTACTTGGCAGTCAGTCTATGAATAACTTACAGTTGAACCCTCCTACCTTGCCAGTAGCCAAGCAAGATCAAGTAGGTTCTTATATCAATAATATGTGGGTTACAGTTAAAATAAAATTATGAACTCTTAATGTAGAGGCAACAATACATCATATAAATTCTGAAATCAGTTGTATTAGGCTTAGCAAAATACAGCTGCACATATAAATACTGTCACATTTAAGGATCAAATCCAAGTTTATTTTTATTTTTTCTGATAATCAAAATCTATATCTCCTTCCTAGAAATTAAGAAAATAATTGAGAACCTCCTTGGCCTAAATTACCAATACCTACCCCAAAATAAAAGAACCTATTTTGCCATACTGCAAAAAAAATTGTAGGCTCTTGTACACAGGTTTTTGCTGTAGTCAAGTTTCAGATGGCAAGTTTCAGCTAAATTTCTAAACTGCAAATTGATCAATGCTCAAGTTGGCTGCGATTTTATTATTAATTTATTATTAGGTATTTACCTTAGCACCCTGTCGACCAGGCTGGCCACGATCACCAGCAGATCCCTAAGCAAGTCGAGAAAAAAATAAGATTAATTTATTTATTAGCAAATAACGTATTATAATAAATAGGAATATATGCCAGCCTTGCATTCAAAGTAATATTAACTACTTTTTAATTAAATTGTTATTGTAAATAAGTTTTTTAATTTCTAGTATTTTTTTAATAGTTAGTTTATTGTGACTGAAAAGCCCTGTTAAAGGGAGTTCCAATAAAGTGCGTATGTATGCATGTATGTAACCACTTTACCTTATCTCCCTTAGCTCCATTGGCGCCATTGGCTCCAGGAGCCCCTAGTGAACCCTACAAGATAAATAAATTCACCATAATTGTCACAATTGTAAAATACTTCTTCCAAACCATTATTAACATTTTTTTCCTGAAAACAATCACCACCAGGGAGTCCACAAAAAACCTGACATAGTAATGACAAACAGGGGTTGGGTGGAGAGAGTTCATGGGATTCTGGGTTTAAACATTTTGCCTATAAGACAAAGAGGGAGATTACTGAAACACAACTAGCTGACAAAGATCTCATGCAGCAGTTGAACAGTTGATACTGACAGCTCAGAAATACTTTTTCCAGGTTGTTCCAAATTTTCATACTGTACTTGTTCAAGAATAACAAACTCTGTGTGAGTCATTACATCGTAACATTGTCAAAGTAAATGTGGATCCACAAGGCAATCGCTGAGTGGATCCACAGACTACTTTGACAATGTTGTGACAAAATTCATTGCCAATAACAGGACAGACACATCAAAAAACTGACATCAATTTGTTTTTTACGATAACAAATTGTCAAATTGTCAAATTGTCTGCTCTCGCTTGTTGATGCATTGCATAAATTATTAATTCACGTGTCTGTCCGCTTATTGACTTTGAAAATTAGCCAATAAGCGAGCAAGAATTTGTGCAGTTATCGTAAAAGTTGATCAAGAAGTTCATAGAGTAGCAATTTTTCTGCCTTGACATCATGACACTACTTCCTCACATGCATGGAAAAAGAGGAAGTGTCGCAAAACCTATATTAAGTTACCTTTCTGCCAGGCTGACCATCTGCACCAGGTGCGCCACGCAAACCAGGAGGACCCTAACAATTAAACAACAGCAATTTTATTGGGTCATACATTAATTACAGCATTACAAAATTACATAAAAATAAAAGGACAGAAAAATAATGTACATTTGAGTCTGGAAACTAAAGTAACCCAAAAGTTTGCTAGTCAGTCTCCACTTATTGTATAAGGTGTCTATAGATATTGAGAGCATACAGAATTCTTAAGAGAAGAGATCTGTATATGGTATAACAGAATGGAGAACATCAATACAAGTTTTTAGAATGTTGTTCAGACAGTAAATAAACTTTCCCTTGAAATTCAAAATCCAAATATAACCATATGTTTGTCAACAAAAAACACAGTGGGCACACATAATAACTACTCACCTATGGCCCTAATGAAACAGTAGGTCACACACTAACTACTCACCTATGGCCCTATTGAAACAGTAGGTCCACCAAATAACCACTCACCTATGGCCCTATTGAAACAGTGCTGTAGGTTCACATACTGACAACTCACCTGTGCTCCTATTGGGCCACTAGGTCCCGGCGGCCCTTCTGCTCCTGTTCGACCCTGAAAAATGATTAACAAGCATTGAGTGACAATCAAGACATAGATTAGCAACCAAATTGGCACCAAAAATGTTTGATCAGGTTTGACCTGGGAATCTTCCTCAATCTTTTTCTCCTGTAGTTCTTAAAGAGGTTCAGTCACAGTATTTTGATTTATTTTGGCTTCATACAAAATTTCCTTTTCAATATACGCAAACCCTGACTGAGCTCCTTTAAATGACATCCAACACCTCTGATTATACTGGGGCAATATAGAAATGGAAGACAAGGCGAATAGTAGGGGGGTTTACAAAAATTATTGACCTTTATGGCTCAATTAGAAAATAAGCTTATGGGCTCTACTTTTCAGGGGGAGATAATTAATGGAGCTTGTTGCATTTGAGCTTGGTTTTGGGGTAGTAGTATTCAAAAGAATCAAAACAGCCCAGTTATGTGTCACAACGTTTTGTCAGTAACATGACTGTGATGTTTTTACCCGTTTTCCACTCCGGCCTGTAGGTCCCGATGGTCCAGGTTGACCACGTGCGCCCTGAAGCATAACAAGAGCAAACTTAGAAGTCAGCATACATAGTCAGCAGGATTGGAACAATTTAGGCTGCCATTTTGGGATTGGTTGCATGAAGTTAGCTGCAAGTACTAACAAGGCCATAAGTGTAACCACTTTTTCAGAGATTTCATTAAGGGCCAGTCACCAGGCAAACTGACCAGGATGATTAGGCAGATGATTTTGCCTGTCTGGTTTAACCATCTATGGGTAAGTTTTTTGTCTGAAGAATTTCAGTTCAAAAAGTATTGCCTGCCTGTGAAAACCAGTTGCCCTCCTTCTGAATTTGAAACCATGCTTTTTGCCATGCTTTGATATCCAGAGTTCCATTCACATACGTTTTTAAAGGCAAAGTTTCAACGAGAAAATGAAAACAGGTCAATAGATTGAAAGCCTCACTAAATCTCAGACGTTTCCTGTTACTTTGTTGGGTTAGGTATCAGGCCTTGTTAGGTTTTTAACCTGAGACCCAAGTTATCTGGAACTCCAATTCCCTAGCTAACAACAGATCATGAATTACTTTAAATAAATTATCATGATAACAGTTGAGGAAACTGTGTACATTGTACTTCTTCATACACTGCTTTAATTAAAGGTTGTCAATCATTCAATCCTGTATAAATCTTAGAGGAGGCATAAGGGTTCGAAAAATTTCATTAATTCATGTACGTTAGCACATTGCAAAATAAAGACCAATCAGGGAGACAATAGCAGTGGCATTTTTCATCACCATCCAGGTTGCCAAATTATATAAAATGAACAATACTTTCAAGTATCTACAGATAAACTTGAATCTTACCGTCAAAAGCAAATTGATAAAACAAATTTACACAGGGCAAAACGATACAAATGTGATTTTTTTGTTCCAAAAAAAAATACAATGTACTTAACTCACTTGTTACCTTCGTTCATAAAATATTGTTTTCACTACTCAGAAAGAAAATTCATATCTTCATACCACAGTGTAATATCCTCTGCATATCTGTACCAATGTTTATTATTTACCTGGGAGCCTTTTTCACCTTTCATTCCTTGTAATCCAGAAGGCCCTGGTCGACCCTGCATTGAAAGAGGACTAGGTTAATTATCCTGCTCAAAATAATCTTATTAAGTTTATACTTCTGTGAGTGCCACAGCATTCCAACAAAATAAATGGCTGAGAAAATTCCACCTGTAATTCTGCTACGGTAAGTAGAGTTACTAGTGGCCTGACAGCGTAGAGTTCCACTCCAGTTTCTAGAGCACAAGGCTGCTAGGATTGTCACCTTAGGATGCGAGTCCTTTGACTGAGGGCAAAAGTGCAAACCAACACCCACAGTTGAACAACCTAACCATAATTTAAAGATGAAACTGTTTATTGCTGCAATGCTAAATCTTAAAAGACTTGTTTTATACTTGAGCCTGGCATTAAGGGCCGTAACCTGTAATGCCTGTCACTGCTAATTATACTTAATGGACCCTTGAAGTTGCTGGTGAACTTGCGAACTTTCCTGTTGTTGAGATATAGCTCACCCACAACATAACAAGTTTGTTACAAGTGTGAAGATCAAGGCAGCAAGAAACTCAAAACTTTATGACAGCACTGACACCTACTCTGTCTCCAGGACTACCCGATCTTCCCTGAGCTCCAGGCACACCCTATAGGGAAAAAAAAAATATGGTAATAACATCATGTGAGATTCAGTATCAGATATTATAAAAAAGGAATCACAGAATCAATAAACACCTTGGTTAAATTTCAACAGAGAATAAGAGTTAACTGACTTAAGTTTATTTGTAGTACGATGAACGAAATGTTCTTCCCAGAGTTTAAGTGAACCAAGAGATTGTTATTTCAAAGAATCCTTTCCTGATCATTTTGACAGTTTGACCTTATGTAAGGTTCAATATATTATGATAAAAACAAATTGGAGAAGTGATTTCCACTCATCTTGGATAAACTCAGTCCTACTTTAAAATAACAGCAAGATGCAGGTTTAAAGAAAGCACATGAAAGGAATATGTAATGACATTCTATCGAGGCTGCAAGTTCATGTTCATGCTTCAAGTTCATGCTGGGTACACACATGTACAAAGCCTCTAAGCTCTTGTGCTGTGCTCAAGTAATAAATTAGCAGGCCATATTCTACTTAATTATGCAACTAAGTTAGTTGAGAGGGCCAATATGAAAATCAACCAATCACATGTCGGTATTACTGGCCCAATATTCTCTAAGTATTGGACCAGGCACTGTCCTGAATGATCCTGCATAATCACTCTTTAAGATTTTCTGGTAGTTTTCTGACTTCAGTTTCTGAAAGGAATCGCTCTTGCATAAAAGATTCTTTTTCTTTTCTTTCCATACTTTCTTTCCCTTTTGTTTTGTTGCACATCAGACCCGAGTGTACCTCAAGTCCTCCCAACCAGGATTGTGCACTTGAATTTTTGCAATGTTTTTCCAGTCCATGATCATGGCATTTTTTTCTAAAAATGTTCATTCAAGGCATGAAATAAATCAATTATTTACCAAGCGTACTTGGGACTGTACTGGAAGAATATTGGCCCTGTATCAGTCTTTTTGCACTGACCTCACTGCACTCAGTCTACACCATCAAGACCTCAGGCTAATATTCTCCCAAAACAGCCCCTGCACTTGGCCTGGATAATAAGATATGATTGTAACTGGTTTGTCCAGTTTTCCCCTCTGATTTATGGCCTACACCCTTGAAGTTCAAGCAGTAAATGCAAAAAGTTTTCAACTAAAAATCTACTCATAGCATGGTAACTATTTGAATACTGTTTAAAATATCTCACTTTAATTCATTTCTCTAAGTGACCCCACAATTGAATTCTCAAGCATTCTCTAGAAAATTAATACCAAACCTTGTATTCTCCATTTTAAATGGAATGGAGAAACTTCAATTTTCTCTCGCAGGGTCAGATTGAGAGCTTAAGTCTTGATAACTTCTGTATTCAAAATATTACCATGATGTGAGTATTTTTTGGTAACTTTATTTTTGCCATTATCGTTCAAATGTTCAGTGGGAAATCATCTTGAGAACAATGGAAAAAAGAGTTGTACCTATAACAGTACTTACCGCAGTTCCTGGGGCTCCAGCTTGGCCGGCAGGGCCAGGTAACCCTTGAAGACCCTAGCATAAATGCATGAAAAAATAAATATGAGATACCACACACTATCCATTCCACCAAAAATCCCATAACTTTCTAATTGAAAACAACTAGTATCAATGGAAACTTTCCAGAAATCCAAGAATAATTGTTGAATTTACCAAATACAGAACACTCAAACAAAAATACCAGGCAGGACACTCCGAGAACAAAGAGATTAGTGAATGGAAATTCCTGGTGCAAAATTTTAAAAGATTGAGTAAACCTTGTAAGGTTGTCAGGGTCAGTCCACAAATTACATTTCTTGAAAGCCTGACAAATAAGCAAAGTTCAGGCTCATTCTCACAAGATAACAAATGAGCCATGTACAAGTTCAAGAAATGTCGTAAACAGGACTTCAAAGATGGGGCAAACAACAAGGAATTGGATAAAGAGGATAATGAAGCAACCTGAGCAGTAATATATCTAAGCTTAACTCTTGTTAGAGCATCTAGTTTCTTGCACAAGGTGGTATGCAACAATTGAAATGAAAGCTCGAGGAGTAATACATTTATGTGCTAACTGTTGAGTCTCTGCAGGAAACCCTTAGTGTTTTGCACGACCATTCAAATGAAACCTAACATTTACTTGAAAATTTTGCGAAGTGACATTTAAAGGCTTTTTCCTTGTTTTAAACTTAGCAAGAATTTGGGGAAAAGAAGTCAGATGAGCTGGAGGGCTTACAGAGGCATACTATGAGAATTATCTTCCATCATGTCACCTATCACGAGGCACAAGGACTCACTAGTTTAGAGACACTGTTTGATCTGAGAAAGTCCCATTTGAACAGTCAAAGTGTTTCTGGACATCATTAATAATCCTGATCACAAATTATACAGATTTTTATCAGAGAATCTGATAATAATAAGAACTGAATAATAACAAGATCTGAATAATAATAATTAAGATATCACATTCATATTTGTAAAACAAACAGACTAAAGAATAGCTTTTTCTACAGCAATTATAGATGATTTTATTTCGTGGTTTTCATGGATCACATTTTAGCATAGCTTTATTATTTGAATTCATTTGTAATGTTTTTATCTAATTCAGCTCTAGAGCTGTGATTTTAATAAAAGCTTAACTCTCTCTATCTATCTCAAGATTCATTAACATACCATTCCTCCCTTCTCTCCAGGGCTGCCACTTCTTCCTGCTGCTCCATCCCTTCCGGCCTCGCCCTTTGGGCCTTGTTCTCCCCCTAGCCCTGGTTCACCTGCTTCCCCAGGAGCACCTAAGATGCCTGGCTCTCCACGATCACCCTTAACGCCAGTAAGACCCACAGCTCCCGGAGTCCCAGTCTGACCTCTTGGACCCTGGTGAGAAAAAGAAAAGTGTTCTGTTAGTTTGTATTCAGTTGAAGTGGGGTGCGTGCGGGGGGGGGGGGGGGAGACAGGGAAGGCTGGAGCCTAGGAGAATAGGGGTTGATATGGGTGGCAGGAGGAGAAAGGCCAGGAAGCAGAAGTTCTAGGAGGTTGGGAATCTAGAGAGAAATGCATGAAGAGAAAAATGAAAAATGAAATGGGGACACCCAGAAATTCTCAAATTCGACTAACTGAGCCGTCCAGTCTGACAAATACAATAGAACAGGACATAAAGTTCTATTATCCATTATAAATCCTAAATGCATGGCAGAATTAATTGTACTGTGCAAGTTAGAGGACTGTCCTATATTTTAATAGAGCCATTTATCTGACCACAGAAACACACCTTAGATTGTGACCAGACCTCAATTGCATATATTTCAGAGACATTTTTGGTGTGGCAACATGAAGGGTATACTGCGCAGGTTAAAATTGTTTATATAAGTGAAGACAGAACGGGCCATTTTCTTTCCTGGTGGCTTGCTGACTGTCTTGTGAGTGATTCACCTGAATGCCAGGTACAATTATAATATTTTTAACCCCGTTAATCTGGTCACCAATGAGCCACAAAAATCTTGCCATATTATCAGGTGGCCTTATCAATTAAAGGGGTTTTTTTTAAATAAGAAAATGACTGACTTAGTTTTCGTTCAAGACAGAATAAAGTCACTGTAATAACAAGGTGGCTCCATGAATGGGACAGCCATTACTGGTAGGGTTCCACTGTACTGTGCATATGATAAAGACTGACTGACAGTTAAGCATAGCAGTTGTACCTGGGGACCCTGTGATCCAGGAGATCCTTCTGGCCCTCTTTGCCCTTGAGGGCCTGGTTTGCCAGTCTTTCCACGAGCACCAACTAGTCCAGTTTCTCCCTAAAACCCCAACAAAGTTAACAAAATCATAGATTCCAATTAAGAGTCCTGTGGTATATGTGATTATCATCATCAGTCCTTATCACACCATGAGGTGCACAAAGCCTTTGTGATAAAAGTAGCATGATGAGAAACAAAGACAGGGCATATTTGAAACGAGCTTAGTTCCTCGCATACATTTGAATTTGCATATTGGTTTTACAGGCTAAAGCTTGAACTTCTGCTTAACTGTTGCACATCTTCTAATATTTGCTCATGTACATAAACAGGGATTAATTCTAATTAATACTTACAGGCTGTCCATCATTGCCAGGTTTTCCCGGTTCACCAACATTACCCTGAGAGGATCACAAAGATCTTATTTACATTTTAAAGAACTAACCATGCAATGAACCAAGCTAGGAACTCTGAGAGTTGAGTCTTGCCCTAAAACAAAACGCAGTATTCCCAGCCAGGGCTCGAACCCCGACCACTCAATCAGGAGTCCAATGGGCTAGCAATTAGTCAGCCACACAATCTCCACTTTGGGACAAAAAAAGAACGTGATCAACATGTTTACATCGAGAGCGCACAAGATTAGTCTACAAGATTCACAATTCCTGATAAACGAAAAAAGAGTGACGTCAGCATTCTCACATCTGGAGCATACAAGTTTGCATTGGACAAAAGATTAAATCAATTTTTTAACATGTGATAAAATAACATGAAACATGACCAGTATGCTTGAGAAGTTTAAATAACTAATTTATTTGAATGCCATACTGTCCAGAAGAAAAACATCTTGCTAAGATTCTTCTGTACAATCAATCATACATGTATCACATCATCAGTTCATCTGGGCCATGAGTAGAACACAACAATTAAAAAATTCGTAGATTTTTATTTGAGACTCTAAGAGTGCAAATTGGCACACAAGGTCATAACTTTGTGAATATTTGATAGATTTCTATGAATTTTTGCCATGAAAATTGTCTTGTGAAGATCTGCTCATTGAAGTCATAAAATTTTAAATAAGACTGATACATTTTTGAAGTCGTTCATTTTCCCATTTTAAAGCAATTTCTCTCAAAATGTCTTCCTCCTTCATAGCTGCTGATGTCAATTCTTAAATAAGCTGATTAGTGGCTTTCAAATGGCATATTGTACACAGGCAGAGTGTCTTTATTTGCCGATTTGGGAAAAACTGCCGTTCGCCTTAGGGGGTAAAGGGTTAAATTTAGTTCCTGATTAATTTCAATCTATAGTTTAGTTTATCTCTAGTAAATCCTAGCTCCTAGTGTCAATCTAAATATGTAAATGTACTTGTATTAAACGGTTTTGTAAATCCTTCTATAAGTAGTTGCATAACAATCTTATTTATGTATTAATGGGCTAATATAAATATAGATGTGGCCCACCTAGATTAGCCCAGGCTACCTGCTGGTTCACGCTGTTGCTATAGTTGGTTTTCACATGATGTCACTAAAATTCGACCTACAAAACTATTGATCTTCCTGAGATTTCACTTAAATGATGTATAAGACCGGCTGAAAACTAATATTCATACAAATTTTTGCTCCGAATGGGTTCTTGGTTTTGTGATAAACTACGCTTGAATTTCTAAGCTTTTGCATGACGCAGCATTTACATGATGGCCTAGAGAGCTGTCATGATGGTTAAAAAAGTGACTTATTTCGGGGAATTTGGCTATCTGAACAGTTCATGTCTTAGAAAAAGTATTATTTTAATGTTTTAGAGTTCCTTGAGGGACGAATTCACGCTTTTGTAGCAAAACTCAGTGACAGATGTTTCTGTTGGTTTCCGGCCGCCATGTTGGTGCCCATACGGATGGGCACCAGCATGGCGTCTCCATACAAATCTCTATAAATTTGGGTAAAAAATTTCTCTGCATATCTCGCATAAGAAAAATTACTGTGACCAGAATTTTGGTGAGAGTCTTTGCATATTTACCCTCTTTCATTTCCCAGATTCTGGACTTTATCTATTGGCCGGTTTTGATTTTTATTTTGATCTATTTTGAATTGCGTGACACTGAAAACCAGCAATTGTCAAGCTTTTTTAACTTAATGTGTATATATTTCTGTAAAATTGTAAATGTGTGAGTCATAATAAAGTTGTTGTTGTTGCTGTTGTTGTTAACTATAGCGCTCATACCCTTTCGCCAGGAGTTCCTTGGTTACCCTTGTTTCCTTTTGCCCCTCTAATCCCCTGTAAGAACAATAATTGAACTCTTCAGAGCAGCTTTCACTTGAGTGTCATAAAACCAAAGCTTTCACTTGAATGTCGTAAAACCAATATGAAGATCACATTCCTGAGTAAACCAATCAAGGCTTACAATAATTCAACTTAGACAAACATTTTCATGAAGCACATGAAAATGTTCGAGTGACACATGGTTGGTTTTGGATTTACTCCTGATTGGATGATGTCAAATCAGTAAACCAGGTAAGAGATGTGTCTAAATCTTCATGTTAAAAAACCAACAGAGTGACAGGCTATCTAACAGTCCACAATTTTGAATGTGTTATATCCATCCACTGCTGTTGCCAATACTGGCCTGCTTTTTAAAACTGGCAACGAAACACAAACTGCTCATACCTTATCTCCTTTGAATCCCACTTCACCAGCCAGACCAGGATTTCCAGCCGGACCCTGAAGTATAAACAGAACTAAATCCATTTAGCAAATAATTATTATTAGTAACTAGGCCAAGTGGAGTACAGCTCAGGGAGTGATCACTTGAGTATTTTCAAAATCAAACAAGCAAACAGCATGGGGCCAATTTGAAATTACAACCATGAGTGCTCTGAATTGTACACACAAGGTCCAATTGAGTAAACATGTACTACAGAAAGTAGTTCATCATACCAACAACAAATTTTAAAATGAAACTCTTTTGAGAACTTATTTTGGACAAAAAAGTAAGCAGGACTTTCCAAAAGTTTAAAACTGTATAGGAAACATTGAGAGGGAAGCCATTAAAGGGACTGCGTAACTGACATATGCATCACATAGGTATCCATATTGTAGGAATCCAGTTACAAAACATTGTAAATGGATACCTGTAATTGGAAACCCACATAATCGTGTGCCGATTACGTGACAAATAGGCACATGGGCGATTGAGGAATAAATACGATCAAGAATTTTGTAATCTATAGAATTGATACAATTAGTCATGCAGCTGAACATTCAATGAAAATAATGTTTTGGGCAGACATAGAGGCACAGCAATGTTGTGGTTGAAAATTTGATGTTTGCCTTGAACCCAAACAGCATGCAATTTATTCTACCATCTGCAAATCCATCAGCAACTTTTTTGACTCTTTATTTTGTATACATGTAAAACTTTATATATCTTTAATTTCATGCATTGGCAGTACAATATATTATAAAAGGACATTTAGTTACAGTATAGTAAATTTTTTAATCAAGTTATTCCCATCGAGCCTGGGAGCCAAAGAAACCATTACATTTTCAAGTTAACCTTCCGCTTTTCATTGCCTCACATTAATGCAATTTTCAAACAAAACATTCTGGCAAATGCTCTGTCTGTGAGTGTTCTCAATAATAGTTGTTACACATATTTGTCACAAAGACTCAAGTTGTAACAAAAGATAATACTTGCCGGGGATCCCTGGGCACCAGCAGGTCCTCTCAATCCAGATTCGCCAGGTTCTCCCTGTGACACATTAAGTAAAATTATGATTGAGAGCAATATTCCATGAGAGTGCACACAATGTAAACTTTTAATCCTAATGAGAGAGGGCCAAACAGGATGATATTTGGCTTAAATTAACTGAGGGGTCTAATTGTTTTAGTATCACCCAACTAGTCAGACAGAAAAGGCAATAATAAAGTTAACAAATGCAAGTTGAAGAAATATTTATTTCGGAATAAAATGAAAGAAAGCATCTGTACATGTAGTATATTAGGACAGCAGTTGTACATGTAAAAGTATACATCAGGAATAGTGTGAACGCAGGAAGAGAGTGTTGAAAGGTGTACTGTGTGTACTGTTGTCTTTCACCTTCGTGGCTGCCTTTTGTGGCTTACTTTTGCTGTTCGACACTGTAACATTACGCTCGATTGGGCCAATTTCGCTACTCTAGGACTATTACACTGTAGTTAGTCGTCTAGTAGCATAGCCAATTAAAATACAGGATTTGCATCAGTCCACTAGTTCGGTGATACTAGTGGAAATTATACCAATGTAAAATGTAGGCTACAAAATGGGTGATAAACAAAGTAACTTTACCTTTGCCTTAGAATAAAATCAAGAAAGTTCATACTTGTAATCTACAAATTTAACTTACATCAGACCCATCTACTCCAGGTAATCCAGGAGGGCCTGACTGCCCAGGCTTCCCCTACAAGATGCAATTACCAGTTTTTAGTTATTGGACGATTAAGACTTCTAAACCTGCTAAGAAGTTTTTAGGACAAAGTGAAAACCATTATAATGGGAATAATAATTATAACAAAACAACAGCTTAATATGGAATGAATATTTGTGCATGGGTTTGAAAAAGATAATTAAGATAACTAACTTCTGTAAATGAGCTTCTATTTAACTCAATTATAACCAGAGGCAGCGTATCGGTGCCAGTGTGGCCGAGTGGTTAGGGCGCCACACTTGAAATTTGGAGGTCACGGGTTCAAATCCCATTCTGACCACTAAGCTGGAATTGTTTCTCGGTAGACCCTAGTTCAACTTCTCGGCCATGCTTGCAAATAGCCAGCTAGCCCGCCTCCCGCCAGCTGGGACTTTTAAACCAACTATGTTTAGTTGATGTATTTGTTTCATCTAGTTTACGTGGCCTGCCTGTGAGCTAACTAGGTGTAGCTAAGCGCATTGACCACTATAAACAACTACATTTGAACATTTTTGAACACAGAATTTTCGAACCTCATAATTAAATACTTACTGGTGGTCCTGCTTCACCAGATCGTCCTAGTGATCCGCGGATACCAGGTGTTCCCTGACAGTCAACAACACATACCAGTTAAATTTGCATTCAATGGTAATGTTATAATCTAAAGAGGGAAAAGCTACAGTACCACTACCACATCTCATCTCATTCCTGAGAATCTTGTTCCTCGAGATGGGAGCCTTGTCTGAAAAATGTACCAGTGAAAAACATATTTTGGAATAAATTACAAGCAGTCAGCTTGCTCGGGATGTGGTGAAGTTATCTGCAAAACAGCTTCCATAGGACTTGCCTGTACCATGATGAATATGAACCATCAAGTAACACATCTTTAAATACTTACAGGTGGTCCACGCTTGCCAGGATTTCCTGGAGGACCTCTTGCTCCCTAAAAGAAAAACATTCTGTGAGATAAAGTACATCTAGTCTTGTATAATACCAGTGAAAGTATATAACCATTGTAATTATTTTGTTACCAAAGAACAAACACATAGGTATAGCTAAGACATTTTCATATGTCTATGAAGCACTTTTTGTAATTAATGCCAAAAACATCATCTCAGTGTTCTCCATAGGCACAACCGACCAGCGAAAATCCCTGCCTGGTTGAGCTGGGTGCGCCAGCCACTCCTGAGAATTTTCAAGATACAGTTTCCAGAAGAAACAATGTTAAAGTGCCTATCAAATAAAAAATAATTGCTGCTTATTTGAAAGGCTTTTCAAAGTAAAGAAGAATGGCGTTTTCCTTTTTGGAATATCTTTTTTGATGTTAGAGGTAATAACGTTTTTGTATTATGCAAATGAGGAAAGTGATGATGTTTTAGGTGGTTCCACTAAAACAGCACAACACTTGATCGAGAATAACTCTTACAAATATTAAAGGCACTTAAAAGTTTTATTAGTCTAATTTGTTACCTTTTCATTACTTCTCCAAACTAAAAAGGGCAAGTTCTCTTACACTTTGTTTGTTTCCTCCAAACTTCTTGTATGCATCATAACTCCAATTAAGTGTACAGTATATCGTTTGTTAATTTGTTAAATAATGTTATGTCTGTTTGCATGTGTTTTATTTTGTCTTACCGCTGCACCCTGGTTTCCTTTGATGCCACCAGCACTTTCAGGATCTGGTCCTTTCACACCACTCTGAAAATATTCATAATCACTAATTTAACACACTATTTCATATTTTTTTATTCATGATACACATGGGAGATTATATATGAATCCAAATTTGCCCGTAAAGATATTAATAAAAAAAGGAAGCTTCCATTTAGGGCAGTGATCTTACAAACTGTCATTCTAGCAAATCTTACTTAGAACTCACGACAAGTTATTCTCTGGGAGTTCCATACTATGGATCACTGAAATTGCTAGGATAGACAATAAATTCTCACAATATCTCTTTTTGCCCAGCCTAAAAGAAATACTAGGTGTGGAAAGACCCCCCCCCCCCCCCCCTCAGAAGTAGTAATTTTTCTAGATGCTTAAACTACATGCATACATGCATACAAACTTTATTTGTCATGTAGGTAAATACAATTTCATTTCAAGACCAACTGGAACCATCAAGCAACTTCTAGGGTAGATCAAATTTTACTCCATGCCAAGGGCATATTTGACCATATTTTAAAGTAGCAATATCATTTCATCTTAAGTAATCCTGTAAAGACACGGCTGTAACCTGTACCAGCTGTCATGGCTGAGCATCCTTGATGAACCCTTGATGTTATGGGTGAGCTTTCCTGTTTTTGAAAAATTTCCCCCAAAAGTAACAAGTGTTTGCTCAGTTTGTCATGGGTGTGAAGACCAAGGCAATGGGTGCTTAAAAACTTAATGACAGCCCTGAAAGTAACAAAGAGCTGCTTCTGTGGAAGCTTACCGTCAGTCCACCAACGCCACCCCCAGGAGGGCCGGCTGCACCTTGAAGTCCTGGTTCACCAGGGTCACCTCTAGGGCCTGGGTTCCCTGTGGCACCCTACAAAGCAAGTCAGAGCGATAAGCAAGAACAAACACAAGAGCTCTCTTAAGGGGGCTCTGTCGTAAGTATGATGACAAAAATTGAAAACCTCAAGGCATTCATTAAATAAATGGAATCCTAAATATAATGGTCCAGTTTCCATTTGGTTTGAAAATATTTGCCTGAAGCGTTTAAAAGGGCGATTTAATGGATTAGGCATATACAAGGTTATGATGTCAAATTAAAAGATCCCAGCAGACTTTTTTCAGTTGTCACGTATAATTTTATGTTGGAAAAATTGCTTAAAACTAATGCAATTTCCTTGCCGATCAACAATTCATTTCACTTCTCGGTGTTCCAGCAGCATTCTGTGTACAAGTGAAGGTACATGTATTCAGCACTCCTTTAACCAAAAATTAAAGAAATTGCTGTAATAATGTCCCTCTATCACACAATTATCTCTTAACTGAGCCTCTGAGATAAGAATATTATTCTTCCTTTGTGTCAATACATACCGGGTATCCCTGTGGTCCTTGCGCTCCCTGTGCTCCTGGCTCACCACGATCACCCTGACAAGACAAAATTCATAAGACTGGTGGTACACCAAAAAATAACTTATTTAACTATGAGCTTATTGCCTATATGAGAGGGCCAGGCAGAAAATATATTTTTCCACCCCACAGAATAAGTGTAAGTGTAAGTCTGTGCAAAATGAAGGACATTCAAAAACTTTTCTGTCTGGCCCCAACCCAACCCAGTAATACACATGTTGATATTTCAAAACACCATATTTAAGGCACTGGAATTTGTTCTGATTTACTCTTGCAAAATGGAATGGCGGTGTGTCCAGGCTGGACAGCTTTCCCAGAACCCGTCTGGCCCCACATGCTGTACCTTGCAGTTTTATTTTCAACAGGACTGCATCGCTGGGGTTATATGGTGGTATGATCATGTAACAGAAGTTATTAAATATTAAATGATGTGTTCCCAACTGTTCTATGGCTCATTCTGTAGAGATTCTGCAAGGTTCAGCAGTTCACATCACCTTAAACCCTGTATAATGTTACTGGGCTGCTTACTAAGTTGTTTCACAAATGCAAGGATATATCGTTCTGACTTGCATTTCTGTCACAACTTTATTTCCTTTTTCCTCAGTGAAGCAAACTGATGGCAAAAGAAAGCAGAATTTACGAATTACAGTGTTGGAAATTAGTGCTTGCCCTCCCACTCGCCAATGCAAATGTGAAAAGTGTAGCTTTAGCAAGTACAAATCATTGATCCTCCCGCATTTGGCACATACAAATTTCATTTTTGGGAAATTATTTAAATTAAATATTGATAGCATTCCTTTTTATTTGCGCTTTTGGCAAGAATATCTCTAAAAGTAAACTTACAAGTGTTCTTTTGACGTGCTTTTAATTGTCTAACATAATTTAGTCTTTCATAAAACTATGGACAAAATGAGATACCTCTTCCTCGTGGTGGCAATGTGCATATCAGTTACATGTGTATGTAGCGATACTGCTGGTCTGTAGTTAAGCCGGCAGTAATTAGTGCATTATCATGCCAACAAGGTGTTTACTCCCATTTACTGTAATGTCTTGATTCTAGGGATGTATGCAAATTTGGTAGTGCCAGCTGTTCCTTAGCTGTTTTACAGTTAAAACTGTTGAAATGAGGAAACATTTCCAAGGAGAGTCAAAAGTTGATACTAAAAACCAGGATAAGACAGTAAAATTGGTCCACAATCCTAAGCAGACATCTCGTAAATGGACCAGAACAAGAACGCCAACACAAAATGACAAGCTTGGTGTCCATGATGACGAGATACTCAAAAACTTTGTGAATCACTGAGAAATATTTTGGGGGGGAGGGGGAGGTGGGGTGGCATCTTTCTAGGCGAGTGAAAATTACACCGAGTGAGTGCATTTTGAGAGTAACTCGCACAAAAGGCAAGTGCTGTCAAAATTTAGTTTAAAACACTGCAATTAAGATTTTGTCATGATGTACAATTTAATCCTCCAAACTAACTTCAAAAGAAATGCATGTTAATCAGTAAGATTTAAACAATATCTGTTAGGACACCAGCCACTTACCGGGTCACCATTTGGACCACGAGATCCTGGATCTCCTCGCTATACAATGAAAAATAATGTACTAGCAAATCAATATTTGAGTGAAAAACATGGTATAAAACTCACACATGCAGTCAACCTGAAAATCAGACTGCAAAAAATTAGTTCAGAGTGCCTCTTTGTCTCTTAGAAATGAAAATGTTTTAAGACACCATCAGTATTAATCAAAAGTAAGTTGACAGTCAGGTTTTATCTCAGTTTTAGCTTACTGCTTCTGCAATCTTCACTCAAATGTCTTGGTTCACACTTAATTGTTGAGTGTCAGTTTCAATACCTCATGTCTGAAATCCCAAAACTCAAGATCAGAGAACCATCTAATAACAAATTTATTGGTTATGCAATGTACTAGGAAACTTAATACTGTATTCAAATAAGGACTACCAGTGGATCCTCTTTAACTGCCACTACATCAAAACATACTTTTTCAATTTAATAAGCACAGTGCTATTTCAAGAAAATAGAGTACACTGCAAATGTGGACTACAGTACTGCTCACTTACACAAATCCTCTCTCACACACAACACTTAAAATATCTTCTGTCAGCCAGCTGATTTGTTTAATAAACAATTTTTGTCCAGGCTAGATGACTGATTTTGGTATTAATTTGGTTATATTTTTGACAGTCACTCAAAAAAACAGCTTTCTACTAATAACACACAAAGATGTGTTGATTGAGGTTCCACTCACCTTTGGGGGATATGTCGGCAGTGGATCTAATTCGAAGCAAAATAACACAGTTAATAATTTAGCTAAACGAAAGCAATCTGCTCAATAAAATTGGGTCCACTAAGGCTATACTTGTATTATCATTGCACTTGCAGGTATGTGGCAGCTTAGAAAAATAAAAGAACTTGTAACTGTGCCATACAGAAAACCGAAACCTTTGGAACATTACAGACCATGGTTACACAGAATTCCTGTTCATCGAGGGAGAAACAAGCCATACCTTTATTTTGTGCTGGAGAGCTTTTAGAAGCCTTATACAATCATTTGACGACTTACTGTAATCAGTGAAACAATAGTAACTACATCCGTTGTAACAGCAGAGAGGCGTAGGACGATTAGGAACAGCCTGGCAGTCGCGATCCAATAAACACTCATTGTCATTTGGCAAAGACGAACATGTGATACTTTTTGTAATTGGACAGTAGCTATTTCCTGGCAAAAAAAGACAGTTGACAATAGTTAGTCAATAATAATAGCATAGCCTTAAGTAGAATATCAAATAAAAATACAAATTTAGGCACATTTATTCAACCAAGTCAACAGAAACATAGAATATATAGTGATCATACAAGTATGAAAGCCAAGAGTATGAGAAATGATTACAAATAGTGAAACAAGATCCCCGAAGAAGTGTAGATGAGTATAATTATTATATGGCTCCTAATTTTTCCCTCTGTTATATATAGAAACTAGTAGATGTGTTGCTTTGGTCTCAAGATACTGATCGAAATTGGTCAATCCCGAGTATTTTGTGATATTTAAACTTTTAGTCCCACACAACAAACTGCTATATTCTCGTCATCTGCATGTTTACAAACATGCCTGATATTTTAAGGAGAAACTACAAGTTGATTACTTTTGTAATTGATTTCAAGCTCAACATGACTGTTTCGCATAATAAAACCCCAAGAACCTCTCCGTCTCCTTTCACTAGATATAAACGCTAATTAAAATTATCCTATAAAATGATACGTAAGGTACTAAGGACTGCTGTGCTAATTAGGGAGACAGTAGATCCAGATTCAGTCGTTGTAAATAGAACTGAAAACGTGTTAAAAATCCTAAGTGGTTGCAGGTTGACTAGTTACAAGACCTGGAGTAGTTGAATTTGAGATCTCTGAGCACAAGTATATCTAGCGGCAGAGAGGAGGATTGTGGAACCTACAGATTACATCCATCTTTTCACTTTTTTTGGAGTTAAAAAATATCTGAACAGACTTTCCCGAGATACAGGATTGAAGAAATTTAATTTGCCCATGTACTGTAATGTACCTTGCATTGTTCTGTAAGCCAAGGAATTAATTTTCCATAATCCTACATCTCCCTTTCAAATTCACATCCTGTAAACTTATCATTTAGTGAAATGTGTGGTTCCAGAAAATATCCATATCCACCCCAGGGGTGGTTATTGGAATTCCAATAAGGAGCAGTGAGGGTGTCAAACGTCAAAATTTTTACTGGAATATAGGAACCAAAACTGAGGGGATTGGGGGGGGGGGGTTCAAACCATGGGGGTATGCATATTTTCTGGAAAAATTCAACACAGTGTGTACAAAGTAAAAGTAGAAGTAATGAGATCATGGTGTCCTAAGTGAGCCAAGCAGCAATTACTTCTCTCTATTCAGTGATTTATTTTAGCTACTACCAGTTTATCATTAAGCCTGGGAACATTGCTAGATAGATAGGCATTACCAACAAATCATTAAGCAGAATTTTTCACACGGACGAACCAAAAAAAGAAGAGTTGCGGGATTAGTATCTTCTAGCAAAACGAAAAAAAACAGCAGTTTTAATAAAGTTACATTACATTTTGTAAACAATGCCTCGGACAAAACTCTTATAAGTTCAGTTAATGTTACGTTGAAGGCACAATTCAAAATGATACAGATAAGCGTAACTTGTTAGTACATTCCACGGGACCCTCCATAATTAGGTGACATGCTTCTGCTATAATTAAGTAACCAATAAGGGTGTAGCGTCTTCCTTCTTCCAAATTAGTTTGCGAAGAACTCCTAGCTAAACTCCAGAATACCCGGCCACTTATTAGCACCTCATTGAATAAGAATAGCAACTATTGTTATATACCTCGTTCTTGAAAGCACACCGGCACATGTAAATAAAGTGGCCGGGTATTCTGAAGTTGCTCCGAACTCCTTAATTGGTTGATTCAGCTGATCGAAACAGCTGTTTATTTGGAACAAGTTACCACAATGGATCACAATTCACAATTACGCATAACCGTGGAAGAGAATGCAACAAGCGTTACAATCGTATTACAGGTGAGCTTGCAATGCAGTAAAAGATTTAAAGTAGGAAGGAGTGTGAAGGCATGAAGATGACCTAAAGCAATGGCGACTGAATGAGACTCAATTCAAACTTTTAAGCGGGTCTAACTATCGTTTGTTAGAACAGTATGCTTACCTGAGTTATTAGCTGTTTCCTGCGCTTTGGAAAATCTTCATGACCTCTCCAAGCCTGTCAAATCTCGAGAAACATCTGTGTCTTCTCAGAGGAATTGAAGAATTTTCACAGAGCGAAAGGAAAAATTGCGCGCCTTCTACTAGCCTTGTTCCCAGACTTCCCACGGCGCGCTATCCCACGCTCTACTTTCAGAAAATTACGGGGGGATCATAATCAGTTTCTCATAATATTGCTTGTACACCCGTTTATTAAAATTCGTTTTCAAATCATGACAAAACCCAAGTAGTACATGGAGAATTCTCCGGTTTTTCCCTTTTTATTGTCTGTGTTAACATCCCACATGCATAGAACATAAAAACCAAATTATTGTTGAATGCCTTCATCACAACTAAACATAAAGGTTTGCTTCATATCAATATTTCTCAATCGCCTTTGTTTATTAGGTAACGAAATATGAGGTCAAATGCTTGCAGAAGTGCCATTGAAAGTGTCTGTCGTGACTTCGAACTTCGCATGTTTTTCAAGCACAATCGCTTCATTTTCCAAGAAATCAGGTTGAGTTGTTGTTGCTGCACGAATAAAAGCGGGTATTTTCCATCGAGTAATTTTCAAGCTTTTCACAAACATGTTTAATTTCCTCTAAAAGTCTAAAATCTTTGCGTGACGCAATTGGATAGTGATCACCCTATACCCCTTTGTGTCAAATTCCACGCGAAGTTGCAGAGATATTGAATTTCGTCCAGACCTCAAATTATCCTTCATGATCACGAAAGAAATCACACAAATATCTTTTGTACTTTTCATGCAAAATTCTCAAAGACACATTGCTGAATATCAAAAACAAGGTGCACTGGCTTAAGGCTACTTCTTACGCCTAGATTTGAACAAGATTTTGGACACAATTATGTTTTTGTAATCATTTTGCGCATTTTTGTTTCTTTATGAAATATCTTCAAAATACGTATATGATCACTGGGAGAACATAATAATTTTTTAAATTTTTAGAACTAATCTTTGAAAACAGCTTACAGGCCGCTATTCCTGCAAAGATTCGTGAACTTATCAACAAAATACAGATCGCAATCATCTGTACTGTCCGCAAACAAAAGCTCTTTGTCGGCATCGGGTAATGCAAGCGCTAATGGGAGAATTGCCACAGCTTTTCACCCGAAATAACACTCGCATACATAACACGAACAAAGAAGTGCTTTATTTTCACTTTTACAAAATGCTTCTCCATAGTGTGATTTGATTGGAGAACATCCGAGCTAAAATTCCCTGCAGAGCAACCGCAGACGTAGAAGACAACAAAAAAAAGCCCTCATTATTTGCTAGGAAAGGCAATCGATCTACACAACTACCTGGCAAGCAAGCCTAACGGTGATTTTTGGTGATGTTTTTCCACTATGACCGATGAGTTTTAAAAGAAATATCTTGTTAAACCCAAAGAATCTACACCACCGCACTGCATGTTACGTCAATACGCCCGGAACATGCACTAAAATCGAGTCTTTGTTGTAAATGCGAGGATCTGCTGCCTCAAAAACATAAAACGCTTCTGCTTAATTTTATTTTTCGTAGCACGAATCGGACATAATTTTGAAGACAGCTGGGGAGAAAACACGAAAATTACCCCAGACCAGGCCATGAAGCATACGTGATCTCCGCTCAGCGATCATGAAAAAGCCCTTGTGTGAGGGAGAAACGCGTACCGATAGCATGCAATAATTGTAACCCAGAGCAAAATTGCAACATAAATATACGATTCTAAGCTGCCACATACCACCAATGCTTAATCAGATCCAAGGCAAAACATAAATCGTGTACCAAAACACATAAAAACTAAGATATAATGCGCTTCAGGTAAGTAGAGGAACGCATTCCAGCATGCCACGTTATCACTTACCTTGTCCTTCTACGAGAATAAATAATGAGACTGCAATTAGAAGCGTCCTAACCGCGGCGGAGGTAAACATCTTGGCAGAAAATCGCTCTGAGGCGGTCTTTGCTGGCGCAGAATGCTTCCTAGCACCACACACCAATCAAAGAGACCTAACACAAGCAGCTACAAGACGAATTTGGTGGAAGCGGCCGCCAGTAGCTTGAGGCGCGGTTGGCAGTCAAGCTTTTGGCTGACGGGTGATCAGAGACATTCGAGACCCTGCAAACTGACACCGCCTCTATTGTATCTGAGACGCCAGATCAGACTAGACTGTCTTTTCTCTTCTCAATACTGGGGTCCTTTGATCTCTCTAATCCCACTGCGCATTTCGGCCTGGCCGAAGACAAAGGATAAAGGTACGTTATTCATGGAGGTAACCTTAAAATTAAATATATAAAACACATTTCAAACGTTTTCCGATATTTTTACTTGCCAAGCAAGAATAAAAAAAAACATCCTTGCAAAAATACTGAGCAATGTTCGACGAGAATGCGTGACAGTTGTTGCAGAGTGACCACATGCGCGCGTGATAGCTTCCGATGAGACTAACAATAATGCCTGGGGATTTTAAATGGACTTGTTTTTCAAAACTCCTAAAACATATTTTGCAAAGCTTCTAAAACTCTGTTTTCTTTCCTATAAGCGAATTTTTAAAGCACTTATGTAATCTTGGGAAGACACATGAATTTAACACTCCTGTTTCCCGTAACTTCTTTGCACATAGGATTTCAACATCTTCTATTCAATGCCCATTCACTTCCAGCCCAGGCTTTCAGGCTAAATTTCTCAAGACAAATGCGCTTGTACGTTGTTATCAAAACCCCTTTGTGACCAATGACGAGGATAGTATTACGGTTAAAGGATCGTCGAGGAAACCTCTGCTCGGGACGAAGTCACGCAAAGCTTTCTGTCCCCACGGGAAGGGGAGCGATGCGTGACTTTGCCCGAGCGCGAGCAGCTACGAAGGAGACTAGCTAATTGTTGGCCGACCACGCCTCCCCCCCAAAAAAAATAAATAAATAAATAAATAAACTTCTAAGAATTAACAGGACTATTCTCTGTATTCTCATTGTCCCAAGGCCGGGGTGTCCGCGAAAAATTGTCCAGTACAACAGCTTGAAGGAGAGTTTTTTGACTTATTAGTTTTGGTCATCGGTTATTGGGGGAGTCAAGAAACTGTCCTCTCCCAGGTTGAGAGGGGTACCAAGCCACAATTGTTCCAAGGGTGGATCACTATCCACCGAATAAATCAATCACTATCCGGTGGGTACTGGATAGTGTAGTTTGCTTTGCCAACACGTACCCACTGGATAGCGATTTATACAGTGGATAGCGTTATCCACCCTCTTTGAACAACTGGGGCCAGCCATCGGTTATAAAGTCTTTTTTTTTTTTTTTTTTTGCGAAGATGGAGCAACTAATAACTAAGTCTCCTCGAAGATCACTCCATATCTCCGCGTTGACTACTCCTCCCTCAGTCAAATTACAGTGACTTCTGGTCTCTCTTCTACATACATGCATCTACTAATCCGGCTGATGCTCGGTAACTTTTTGGAAACTTCGATTAAAAGAACTCGAGTAAAAATCTCGAGGTATTTCTGTCTCACTGAGATTTCTCCGAAAGTTTCCGAAAAGTCACAGAGGGTATATATATCTCACTTACACACCCAGTGACATAGTAGTATGACTGGCTTAAGCCAGTAAGTAACCACAAAAACCGCAAAAAAAGTTAAATCACAAAAGCTAATTTTGTTATTCTCCTACACATTTCACCGCCTTTTTACAACCAGTTCGTCATAAAATTACAGCTCAAGAAGCTCTTCTTTCCACTTCCGCAGAAACCCGCTTCTAGCCCCGAGCCGTAGTAGCACAGTCTCATTTGTCAGCGGCTTACCCCAAATGAGGGTTGCTATCTCTGATATGGTCCGCAGTCAAAAATGGCGGAAGATTTAAGTCGGTCGTCGTAAGAGTGTAAGTAGCGATATGTTCTCTTAACAGGTCAGCCATATAAATGAAGAAATCGAAATTACAGTCCAAGAGGACTACTTGTACTCCCGATCCTCAATTAATTGGTGAAGTGCAAAGCGTGCTGCGAGGGAGAATTTTTCGTGGAGACGTTCCTGCGGAACTCCATGGTTTGGACGAGCAGAAGAGGTTTGTGTGCTATGTAGAAACAAAAAGCTTACGACTAGCTCTTAATCTGTTCGCACTGAGCATGAAAAACACGCAAACGAATATATTATCGAATACAATCTTGAGCTTTCGTGCTGAAACATGAAAGAATATATGTAAGGTAGGAATAAACCAAATTTCAAAAAAAATTAAGCTTAATCAGTCGAACCTTTTCACAACAGGGGGTCAGCCACCTTGGGGACAGAGGAAAGTGGCTGTTGTAGAGAGGTAACCGTTATAGGGAGGTAGGGGTGTAATATCACACCTGTTCTTTTTCGGAGTGTAACATCTTTATTTTTAAAATGCTCATATTTGCAGCATATAAATAGTTACGCAATGAAAATATGTTAATAAAATAGAAACCATACAGAAGTTACAGAGACCAACCACGAGTGGAACGGATCAAGTTGCATGACATTTTTCAATTTAAAAAATGGGGTTTGTATGTATACCATTTGTCAGTCGTTGATAAACTGGCCATGGTCGGGATGTTATTTTGGCAGTTACATGTAGGACTCATTTTAGTGGCCATTGCTGTTGTGGAGAGGTGGCTTGATCTGACCATTGTAGAGGGGTTGAAGTAAGAGTAAATATATGGACCTTATCCACTGGGACATGAAAAAGTGGCTGTTGTGAAGGTTCGACCGTGGTAGAGTGGTGGCCATTGGTGGAGGTTAGACTGTATTTCAAGTCCAGCCCCTTACAAAAAGTGCTAAAAGTCATGTTTGTTTGACATTTGCAGACGGCAGACTTTTTATATGATATTGCATTCCTGTTTTACATTACTGAAAGCTAACTCTAAACAGGCTAACCTGAGCATTATTCAGGCTAACCTGAGTGATATCCAGGCTAACCAGAATGCTATTTGAGCCCTAAATATACAATGTAGCCTGCAGTCTGCAAATGTCATACGCTGGCATATATGGCCAATTTATGAGCAGAATATGTTCAAGCTAACAGTTATACATAGACAGAAATGCAAAATTTTGTCATTAAAGCAGTACAATGAAACTTTTAAAGTAAGTCTAAAGATTTCACTAAAAAAGTTAACGTTAAAAAGCAACAACGTTTCCACCACTCGACTTAGGCACATGCAAAACTTTTACTTTTCAACTTGAAAATGACCGTTGAGTGGTCGAAATGTCGTTGTTTTTTAAGGTTAACTTTTTTAGTGATATCCATTTCTAAAAATTTGTTGATTCGAATTAAGCCTAAAGAAACCAAGAAAACCCTTTAATGAATGTCACCCATATTTATCACCAGAGAAATGCTGGATCTTATCAAAAGATGTGCGCAATATGGAGAAAGCAATTCTGTGTTGTTAATTGGTCCTAGAGGAAGTGGAAAGTCCCTGGTATGTTTTTGTTACCAAACAAATTGTGCTACCTTTTGTCTCAGTATAGTTCTGTAAAATGTGTAGTTCCAGATAATATCCATAGCTTCCCATGAAAGAGATTTTTTTCCAAGACTCCACCCCCACCAGTGATATAGCCAACCAGTGTGACTCAATAAACACATCTCATGTTCATTTCTAAATAAATGTAAGAACGATTTATTGGCCATTACTTGGAGATGAGATTTCACTTGAATGAACACTGGTCATTAATTCAAAGATCTTTCCAAGGATACCCAGATCAAAGTGATTGGTTCTTTTGTCAATTGACTTAAAGGGGCTCAGTCACGGTTGCACATTTGAGAAGTTTAGCCTAATTTTTTCAAATTCGTCGTTTGCAATCTGTGACAATCTTCGCCATCCTTGACCATCCTTGTTCCTTTATAGTTTATTATTATCTCTTTGATGTTTTTCTCTCTTAGTAAACTATTATTTTGAGGTTTCCATCCATTTAAAGGAGATTTTGTACGTCGCCAAAAAAAAAGACAAAACACTGTGACTGAGCTCCTTTTAAATGTAGTATAGGCTAGACAGACCTTTTCAGTTTCCTTAAAGGATTGATTGTTAAAATAGATGAGGAAATACATGTAACTATGATTTTGGAAAACTCTCAAGGATAACTTTGTAGTGAACCTCAGAGTACAGTAACAAAATCAGCTAGGAAGTGAAGCCTTTTGTTTTTATCAGAACACCACCATGATCACATTTTATACCAAGATCATTGGTTTGCATTCAGAAAGTCACTGTTTGCCTCAAGTTTTCAACTAAAGTGGCTTTTAATTTCTTAGTTTGCAAGTTTGTTCTCTTGCAGCTGGTTAAAACTATTCTTGAAGAATTATCTAAAACAAAAGGAGTGAGGCAAAACATGTTGGAAGTGAATTTAAATGGTAAGCAAATTATTATAATGAAATAATTCACTTCTTGACTTCCCTTCACTTTGATTCATCGTTAAAAAAAGAAATAAAATAACTGTAAGACAACACATTGAAAATATTATCTACAATTTTATGTGTTTTATGACTTCATGGGTTGTAAAAAATTTATATTAAACAATTAGATTATGAGCTCAAGATTTCTATTGTGCGATAGTTGACAAGGGCACGGCCGGAGTCAACCATCATGCAATAGAAATCAATCTACTAGTAATTCAAAACTTAATCTTAATCCTTTTCACAGACACTTTGAAAACACTAAAAAGGGGCTGTGATTTTGTGAACAAGGGCACATTGGTACACTACTCACTGTCCATCACAGAATAGATAGTGAGTAGCATAGCCAATAAGATCGGCATTCATGATAGAATGTTAGTAGATTTATACTAAATAAGAATAGAATGTATGTGATAAAATTACAACTGAAGAAAAAAGCTGGTTTAGTTGGTCCAAGACATTTACTTGCTACTCAGAGTTTCATGCTTCTTCTGAAGCTCCCTCATTAAGCAATCATCAGGCAACTGATGATTGCTTCAGAAGAAGCATGAAACTCTGAGTAGCAAGTAAATGTCTTGGACCAACGTTTAACTAATCCAGCTCTTTACTTCTATTGTTCTATTGCTCTAGTCTAACTATTGAGCACTCTAATAGCCGATGAGGATTTCAACCTGCTATTTGGTTAAGATATAATTACAATACAATCACTATAATATTACAAAAGGTTAAGTCTGCATACAAGCCAAGTGGCCCATCAGACCAGAGCTTATCCCGAATTCTGTAGCATGAAGTGATTGGGGTATTTCAACTCCCTCCTGGATGGGATGCTAGTCCATCGCGGGGTTACCCCCAGCATTATGGTCATTAGTACCCATTTACACACCTGGGTGGAGAGAGGCACTGTGAGAGTAAAGTGTCTTGCCCACAAACACAACATAATGATCCCAGCCAGGGCTTGAACCCAGACTGCTCGATCCAGGATGAGCACACTAACCATGAGGCCACCACACCTTCGCTCAAAGTTGCAGACTGAAGTACTCTTTCATTGTTATTGACAGGTCTGGCTCAAACAGACGACCGGTCAGCCTTATTAGAAATAACAAGACAACTTCAGCTGGAAAACACAGTAGGAGACAAAGTATTTGTGAGTATCAATTGTCATTAATTAATTTTCACAATGAATCAGTAGCAATGAATTAACCAAAAAATATCTCTAACTTACATCAGTCAGAGGATATGGCTTTTCCCACTTTTCAATTTATTTTTTCATGACATTTATTTATTTATTTAATTATTTATTCGCTTGATTAGTTGTTTGTATATTTGCTATCATTTTAATAAATAAGTTCAACTCTGAAAAAGGTCCATCTGAGAGTGAAATAATCAACCATTTAGAAAAAAGAAAAGTTGTTTTATATTTATTTTTCAGGGCTCTTTTGCTGAAAACCTTGCCTTTTTACTTGATTCCCTCAAGAGTGGTGAGTATAATTATAAACTAGGGTGGGCAGAGGATTTTAGAGAAGGAGTTCAAGATACAGACCACAGTCCACTATTTGTCTATAGGGGTGTCAGGGGCATCCTCCTCTGGAAATTTTTTAACAATTGAGGCCCTCCAAAATGGGATTCCTGACATTCTGAGTCCATCAGCGTGTTATTGCCTCATTTTTTTTTTAATTCAGGGGTTCAGCCAACCCCCCGAATCTCCCCTAGATATGCCCTAGGTAAACACAAAAAGTTATCTAAAAAGTTGGCAAATTTACAATATCCAATAACTTTTTTTGCAGTTATTGTTTTTCTTCGGAATTTTAAATACAATTCAAGGCTGTGGAAGCAAGTTCTACAAGTGCCCTGATGCCTCAGGCAACTAACTTTTTTGCCTTTGGACAACTGGAAAAACTGACATTTTTCACATAAGCTTAAGTGCTTGGCGCCCAGGATTTTGTGGTCAGGAACGTTTGGGCTCCGTGTAATTTTTCTTAGACCACAGCCTTGACACTCAAACCCCTTTGATACAAACACCCCCATGCCAGGTCCTCTATCCAGCTCTTCAAAACCCTGATAAATTGATTATTATTTCTTTAGGTGGACAGGAAAGTCAGTCAATCCTGTTTATTCTGGATGAGTTTGATCTGTTTACAAACCACAGGAACCAGACGTTGTTGTACAATTTATTTGATGTGTCACAGTCAGCCCAGACACCACTATGTGTTGTTGGACTCACTTGCAGGCTGGTAAGATGTGACTCTGGATTGCTAGCTCTCCACCTATATATATATGAACGGGTACCAGCGAATTTATTGCTGGGGGTGGTAACCCTACAATGGACCGGCATCCCATCCTGCAGGGGACACATAAACCAGAGATAAGGGTTGGCCTGATTGGCTACTTATAGATAACTTGTACGTAGACTTTACCTGCCTACAAATACCTGGATAGCTATAGACACCTTTGGGATAAAAGAGTTGCTTCCCTGCAGCTCGGGAGTAACTAACTTATGTGTAATATGCACCTAGGGAAATATATATTATATATTATCTTTGAGATTAATTTTTGAAATGAAAATGTGTGAGAGCGGGCTTAAAACTAACGCATCACAGGAAAAATGTGTTCCACTCCCACATAAGGTGATGTATATTTCCTTGACTGTTAGCTACTGTTTTTGTTTCCAGGATGTTGTAGAATTGCTTGAAAAAAGAGTGAAGTCAAGGTTTTCTCATCGACAGATCCATCTTTTCAATTCAGAGACTTTTGAAGATTATTTGCAAGTAGTAAGGTGTTAATTTCTCTTTGGTGTAATATCAAGTGTTACAGTTAAATATGGGCTATTGACCAAGTGTGAGGTCAAGATGGCTGGCCATTGGTCAAGTTCTTTTTTTACGAGTTTATGGACCTCGACTCTGTCTCCGTCCATAAACTCGCAAAGAAAGAATGAGACCAATATCCAGCCATCTTGACCGAACAAGCTTGGTCAATAAAGGATTTATTATATGGCTTTCAGGGAAATTTTTCTTGCGGGACATGGTGGGTAGTCTCGAGCGGGCAAAATAGCTCCATCTTGCCCGCTCGGGTAGCCAATCACAGCACAGGATTTGATTCATCTTGCCTACTCATGGAGCTAGCCATGTAATAATAACAGATAAAACGATTAAAAATAATATTTTTAAACAGCCTAGAATGCTATTCAGCATACGTCCAGTTTGTCTGGCCCCTGCATTAAGCCTTTTGTTAAACACAAATCAACATTCTGATGCAGAAAAAGGCCCCCAGATTACAAATTTTAAACCCCAGAAAGGCCTTCCACCTCTTTGCTACTGTTATGTCTGAGTATCCCACTCACCTGACCCACATCTGGGCTGAACGCTGAAAGTTGGCTAAGGAAAATGGTTTGAATGACATTTTAAAGACTGTTATTTTAGTGATAAGAACAGTCCAGTCTAGTAGCAGGCATTGTTTCAGGTGGACCATTTAATCAGCTCAGTTGCTGCGCTTGTGGTAACTGTGTAGTGTCTTTGCATTATGTTGTGAAGTAAAATTATGCCAGACTTTGCTAGGTGGGAATGGGAATGTCCCAACTGGAAAATGGCACATTGCTGTTGAAGGAATTCAATATACATATACATATACATATACATATACATATACATATACATATACATATACATATACATATACATATACATATACATATACATATACATATACATATACATACATACATACATACATACATACATACATACATACATACATACATACATACATACATACATACATACATACATACATACATATATATATATATATATATATATATATATATATATATATATGTATATATATATATATATGTAAACGGTTATAAAATGCCTCAAGCCAACAAAGAATGCCACTGCGTCAGGAGGATCAATGAAGATTCACAGTCCAAGCCTCACCGCAAAAATGAATTTAAAAACGTTTGATAAAGCAAGGATGGACAACTTCTGACGGTAAAAAAAGTTAAAAAGTTAAAAATTTAATAGAAAAACGTTTCGGTCTTAGACCTTCATCAGTTACAAGAGAGAAAGGACGAAAACTGAGTTTAAATACGGTTACAGTGTGGGAGATTACGTAGCGAAATGAAAAATACAATATTGTGCTTTTGATACAAGGTGATTAATACAATACAGGAAGAAAATACAAAACGAGAAATACAATGCTGTACTATAAATTGCGTCATACAAGGTGATAATTAATAGACCAAACGAAAAGAATACAATACTGTGCATGAATTACATTATAGAGCGTGATAATTGCAGAACTAGGTTAAATTCAACCTAAAAACTAAAAGAGTTAAAATAGATAAAACGGACTCTTGCAATGCGGTAAATATAACGGGAAAAATAGTTTGCAAAGATAAGCAGTTGAAAAAAAAAAAAAGAAAAGAAACCTACGTTTACGTTGGACAAGGTAAATAACAAAATCCCAAATCGAGGCCTTTGGAGCATTAAAGGGTTGACAAACAACAAAATCCCTGGAGGGGCCCTTAAACAATAAGCTGTAATAAGATCCCAGGCAGGGCCTTTGAGCATACCTAACACCCAAAAAGCTGACAAAATCCAAGGAAGGGCCTTTGAACTGCCTTATGGCGCGAACGCAGATTTACACAAGAGAAAGTTAATTATAACAAATTCTGTTTTTGGAGTGAAATTCTTTTCTTTTATTTAAGCCATGGGGAGCCAAGGAGAACAGTTGAGCACTCCAATAAGCCTCTTTCGTAATTAAAAACCTATCGATCTCGTCTGAGTCATTAGGGGCCTGCACCTGATCAATGCTAATCTAAATCAATCTAAATCATTTCTAAGTTTTAAAACGGGCAGGAAATACACCATTCATTCAAGGCTTTCTTGTGATTCTAAAAACGTGATCTATTTAGTTTCCTGCAAGAAATGTCGTTTACAGTACATAGGATCAACTACCACCGATTTTCGGGTTAGGTTTCGTAACCACAAGTCTGCTATGCTCACAAACAAAACCACTTGTGAGGTAGCAGTACATTTCAATAAAATTCCACACTCCTTGGATGATTTTGAATTCCAATGCATTGATCAGGTGCAGGCCCCTAATGACTCAGACGAGATCGATAGGTTTTTAATTACGAAAGAGGCTTATTGGAGTGCTCAACTGTTCTCCTTGGCTCCCCATGGCTTAAATAAAAGAAAAGAATTTCACTCCAAAAACAGAATTTGTTATAATTAACTTTCTCTTGTGTAAATCTGCGTTCGCGCCATAAGGCAGTTCAAAGACCCTTCCTTGGATTTTGTCAGCTTTTTGGGTGTTAGGTATGCTCAAAGGCCCTGCCTGGGATCTTATTACAGCTTATTGTTTAAGGGCCCCTCCAGGGATTTTGTTGTTTGTCAACCCTTTAATGCTCCAAAGGCCTCGATTTGGGATTTTGTTATTTACCTTGTCCAACGTAAACGTAGGTTTCTTTTTTTTTTTCTTCTTTTTTTTTTTTTTCAACTGCTTATCTTTGCAAACTATTTTTCCTGTTATATTTACCGCATTGCAAGAGTCCGTTTTATCTATTTTAACTCTTTTAGTTTTTAGGTTGAATTTAACCTAGTTCTGCAATTATCACGCTCTATAATGTAATTCATGCACAGTATTGTATTCTTTTCATTTGGTCTATTAATTATCACCCTGTATGACGCAATTTATAGTACAGCATTGTATTTCTCGTTTTGTATTTTCTTCCTGTATTGTATTAATCACGTTGTATTAATAGCACAATATTGTATTTTTCATTTCGTTACGTAATCTCCCACACTGTAACCGTATTTAAACTTAGTTTTCGTCCTTTCTCTCTTGTAACTGATGAAGGTCTAAGACCAAAACGTTTTTCTATTAAATTTTTAACTTTTTAACTTTTTTTACCGTCAGAAGTTGTCCATCCTTGCTTTATCAAACGTTTATATATATATATATATATATATATGATAAAATAATACTTTTTTCTTTTGTTGGTAAGTCAAAGTAGATCCATTTACTGCTGCAAAAATGTTCAATTCTCTAATTCTCCTCAAATGTTTCAGGTCTGTATTGACATTACCGTCAAACTTCAAGGACAGACATTTTGTTCAGACCTGGAGTTCTCATATCAAGGTAAAGGTCTTAGAATCTTTTCAACCCACTACCAATCACCAAATATAATCATTTAGAGTTGATGCAATACACAGCAAAGCTTAATATTTGAAGTCAAATGAAGGAGCTGTTCTACAACAGTGAGAAAGAAAGGTCTTGCTATGACCTCAAACCAAAAATTATCTGGCTCAGTCTTTCTGTTTGCCATGAATCAATACGTCCATATTGGTGTTACCAACTGCAGATCTTTGAATATTGTGTCATTAGGAGTTGTTAGAAGACAGGGAAGCTCAAGCTGTTCTAAAACAACAATTCAGCATAACAAAAGACATTAGAAGCTTACACCGTTTGCTGGTAAGTCTGGCCTACAATGTATGGATTATGTCTACCAAAGGTATCTGTGGTCGAGTGTTGATCAATACCCTCAATCGACCCTTTTCAACACTAAATCAACATCTCGACTGACACTCGATCAACATCTTGATTGACACTCAATCAACATCTTGATTGACTCTCAGTCAACATCTTGACTGACACTCAATCGACATCTTGATTGATATTAGGTCAAGACTAGATTGACACTCAATTGACATCTCAAGCAGCACTCAATAGACACTCAGTTGACAGTTGGTCGATGGTCAGCAGAGTGTCAACTGACTCATAGGAATCAATCTACACTCTGTGGCGTGCCTGTGAAAATTAGTTGACACTCCACTGACTGCCAACCAAGATACTGATGGAGTGTTGACCGAGTATTGATGGAGATGTTCTAATTATTTTTAAGCTGCCACATTTACCATCCACAGGTAGTAGAGATGATCCTAGTTTCTTTGTCTCACAGAGACTTATTTAATAGTCGTTAACTAACTTGTTCCACATAGGTAAAGTCTGCTTTTGATCATAATCTTGGTGCATCAGACCAGCACTTATCTCTGGTTTTCATAGCATGAAGTGACCAGGAGTATTCCTACTCCCTGTGGATGGGATGGTAATCCATCATAGGAATAGCCCCTAACATTAAATTCACTCATTTATAGACCTGGGTGGAGAGAAGCAGTGTTAGACTGTTAGGTACCTTGACCAATAACATAACACAATGACTTTGCCCAGGGCTTAATCCAGGAGTGCTTGATCTTGAGTCCTGTGCTAAAAGTAGCAGACCCATAGTCTAATGATTAGAGCACAGGACTCTGTAGAACACTCTATAGTTTGGACTGACAGGAGACACCACATAGTGCTCTCCTTGTTGATTCATTTGGGTGCAAAAACATTTATTTAGGTCATGACAAATCCCCAAATTCCCCAAACTTTGGCAAATCCCACTTCTTGGGTAGCAGTCAAGTCCCAAATCACATCAAAATGTTTTGCATTTTCCGAAATCCCATACCATATTTTGGTCAAATCCCAGATTCCAAGCATACCCTTCCAAACCCTGCTAAAAGAGTAATTTTGTTTGACGTTTGCTTGTGTGGTACCAGCCCTTAAGGCGACCTAACCTGTTTTTATGTTTCAGGCTATTCCAGTTTGCAGTCTTTCTCAAGATCATCCCTTCATAGAACCCAAGGACTTGGTTGATGCACAGACAAAACTTGGTGTTGACTGCAAGGCAGCGATGTTATGTGGTACAGCAACTTTTCTCTATGAGTTGTTTGATTTTTTTGTAAAATTTTTATATTCCTTATTTCCTTCAGTTGCTAATGGGTTGAAAATCTCAACCTGCCGATTAATTAGTTGCAGAGAAACTTGATTGTACAGTATAAATACATGAACTCATCTCTCATTCAAATAACATGATAGGCACATTAAGTACAGTCAAACCACTCCTTAGGGACACCTCCATGATACAGACAACTCTATATTAAGAACAGTTAACTTCATCCCAGCGATATCAGAATTCTTATGATGTCCTCCTCTTTGAGACGGCCACCTCCATAGTATAGAAACTTAGATGTGCCTCGTTATTTGGTGTGTTTATTAAACAGGTTTGACTGTATATGTTTTGCAACAGCTGTCATATTTCTTGCATGCTCATTGTCTAACAATCTTGACTCATCAGCAAGTGTGGGTAATCCACAAATTCTTATGAACTGTAGTTTTCCAGTTTCTCATGATTTTCAGTGGGATTTGTATATACTGATGTTATCATAAAGGAGATCACCCTGCTATTACAGTTGAACCTCTCCACAATGGCCAGCTTGGGACAGTTGGGAAAGTGGCCTTTGTAGAGAGGTAGCTGTTACAGGAGGTAAGGGTGTGATATGACAACAGTTTTCCTCTACAGCACATTTTAACCGTACTCTCATGGAATTTGTATTCAGGTATTTCAGTCTTGGAGCTATGTCTAATCATTGCTATGAAACATTTAATTACAATATATGATGGAGAGCCTTTCAACTTTGAGATGGTGTACAAAGGTATTGACAATAAATTTTTGGATTAAATAATCAAGATTATTAAATGGCTCAGTGGTCACATTTATGCTACAGTGATCTGTTCTGGTAAATAAATGACCTTCTTGTGAAGCTCAACTATCCTGATAAGTTAATAAAGATGGTGAATTTTAAGCTCGGTAATGAAATGTGAAGATGAATTAATCAACATGACACGAGCGTGGGACAAAGAAAAATTCTGAGTCCCTGACAGGAATCGAACCCATGACCTCTCGAACACTGGGCGGGCGCTCTATCCACTGAGCTACGAGAACTCATGGAGAGCAAGGTCATTTAACTGAGTTCATATATGATAGTTAATAAGTTTATTAACTTATCACTACTCATGATGAATTCGATAGCGTTGATCCTAGCAGTATGCAGGACACCTATCATATATGAACTCAGTTAAATGACCTTGCTCTCCATGAGTTCTCGTAGCTCAGTGGATAGAGCGCCTGCCCGGTGTTTGGGAGGTCATGTCATATATGAACTCAGTTAAATGACCTTGCTCTCCATGAGTTCTCATAGCTCAGTGGATAGAGCGCCCGCCCGGTGTTCAGGAGGTCATGGGTTCGATTCCTGTCAGGGACTCAGAATTTTTCTTTGTCCCACGCTCATGTCATGTTGATTAATTCACCTTCTCAACTATCCTGGTTGAAAAATTTGGAATTTGAAGATGTTGGTTTTTGTGGAGGGAGGTAAACTGGAGAACCCAGAGAAAACCCCCCTGAGCCAAACGAGAACCAAAAACAAACTCAACCCACATATGACACCGGGCCTGAATCAAACCCCCACCTCACCACATTGGTGGGAGGCGAGCGCTCTCACCACTGAGCCCACCCTGCTCCCTAAAATGCTCCCACCATTCACTAAAAACTCAGGAACATGTGTCTGAGTTTTCCCAGAAGGAGTTGCAAGGACTTACATCTTTACATGTATGACTTTGACACTCACTTGTTGGATGCTCTACAGCTAAGAGATAGGAGACTTTTAATGGGTGCACAAGTAGTCCAGGGAGTTCACAGATTTTTAGAAGCTTGCGTCACTTAATGATCAATGTCATTCTTGAATGAATTGTTTTGTTTTGGTCAATATTTGTTTTAAAAAAATAAAATAATGTAGTGCCATTTTAGTGTATACTTGTCAAAATTATCATTGATTCATTTAATAAAGATAACACTTGCCATTTGTTCCATTTGTTTACAGAGTATCAAAAATTTGCCCAAAAGAAAGGATTTACTGTTCAGTCTTTTGAAAAACCTGTTGTTTTAAAGGTAGGTTTTCACATCTTTAGGGAAGGTACATGAATGGGCATGGCCTTTAGACAAATTGTTGTGCTGGATTCTGGTGCGAGTGGTCCAGGTTTGAACTGTGGCTAGACTAGGATCACTGTTATACGTTTTTGGCATAGACATGTTGTTGCAGTAGATTGCTGGCAGTGCAGGCTAAAATTCTGGCAAGTGGCGCTGCGTAATTTGAAACAGCAGCATGTAGGCAGACGAAATGAAGTTGAATGTCATACTTGACTTACTTAACTTAAAGCCTGGACTTGGGAGGGAGTGGAGGGAAATAGAGCAGTGACACAACGTTTTCTAAATTGTGAAAGGAATGTAAGGACCTTCCAAAATTGCAACTTGAAAAGATTTGAAATTTAGTCACAGACATTTGCTCATCATTCATGGAGTTTAGCTTGTATCATCGCAGCTCTGTCTTCAAAGTAATCCAATTGCAAATGATTTGCTGGTACCGATATTTTAATTCCATGTGGTAGGAGGCACCACATGAATGATGATTTGAGTGCGTTGTCTAAGAAACCAAAACCAAAAGAACATTAAAAAAGCTCTATGGTCTATGATCCCATATTCAACATGTCTAGTCATATGTCCATATTGATTATTTTTTCTTATTTCACTTTTAGGCCTTTGAACACCTAACAGCTTTGGAGTTTGTGAAGTCGATTGACAGCATTGCAAAAAATACTCCTAAAGAATACCGACTTGTTACCTTGTTAATTGATCCAATACAAATAAATGATGCACTTCAGAGATACCCAGATTGTCCAACAGAAGTGAAGCAGTGGGCAATGAGTGCTATTGTTTGAGTTGTCATGTGGGTTATGACATGAATTTTATAATATATTTGCATAACAGCCCATGAGAAAGACACATTAAGTTATGTGGTGTAAAACGTGAGCTTCTTTTCGGTCACAGAAATGTTTTCTTGTACTCTTTATTTTTGTGATTATAAATAAATGTTACATCTTATTTGTAATTTTGTTTTGATTTCATTGTGCTGTCATACCTATTAATCCCGGAAAAGCATACTTTAGCTTCCTCCTTTCCACCTCCCTGTGACTCAAGGAGATTTTATTCCTCTGTTCCCACCACAGAGATTTTCAAGATTTACCAGAACTTTGTGGTTCATTTGACGGCTGGGAAGGAATTGATCTGTTACGTAAATTCATTTCTGATGTGCTCAATGTAAAGCCAATTTAGCTGAATTATAGGAACTCTCCTAGGTAAAATACATTCGCTATGATGAGTTCTGAACAAGCAATGCCCAGTGGGTCTCTGCCATTGCTATAGAGAAATGTCTTGATGGAGTTTACAACAGAGATATTTGGATTAAGAACTGCTTAAAGTCCTACCCAGCTAATGAGCGACTGGGCAGAGCCTTCTAATTTTGCTGAGGTGAGGTAGAAAAATCAACCTTGTGCCTCACAAGACAGAAAGTACTAATCAGCTTGGTAAGTACCATGCATATGCACAGTTTTATTATTGCACACTATTTACAGAAAAACAACTTAACGTAAGATGGTTTACAATGATATAGGAAAAATAAATACAGATAGAAATAAACTAGAAGAAACAATATTTAATTGTGTACAGTGACTAAAGTACCCAATGAGCTTTCGAGTTGGTCACTGTCATGCAGATATAAGTTGGCGTTGGCCGTGTGCTAAGTTAATTTAAATTAATATTTACATTGAAGACGATGTTATTATCATAAAAGAAGAAAGACATACATAAATGCAAGCTTAATGATAAATGCACCGTGCAAATGAAAGAGGGGTTTGTGTGTATCCGCATAAAATACTGGACTGGAAGATTAAAAAGAAAGAAATCAGTGTCTGGGCAGAAAGTGAAGTATGCTATATATCTTTTTTTTTTTTTTTATTCAGTATTGAAATCCCATGCACACCTTGGCCTGTCCCCAAACTAATTCCAAGTGAACAGCAAGCTAAAAAAATCTGATTGTTACTTTCGATATTACAGAAAATCCACCCACACAGTAGGGTAAAGCTTGAGAAATATAGTTTGTGCAGTTAAATCAAACTAAGCTTTCTGTTTGGGACAAAAGCTTTCTTCTTTGGTCATTTAGGATACTTACGCCAGCTGGGAGAGGGGGGGGGGGCACTCTCCTATATGGGCTATGGGCTATTTAGGTATGTGCGGCCCCAAAGGTTATGGCTTCTGAATGGTTTCGGTCTGAAAAGGGTATAGATTGTTTTGGTCTGAAATAGGATATATTTTTCACTCTAGCTTGGCGTTGAGTATTTTGTTTATGAGGAACTATTTTTTCCACATCAACATTCCCAAATTTGTAGCTCTTCTCAAATGTTGCGGCAATTGGAAGCCAATTCTGGTTAGCTGTGGTCATATATTAGAGCCGTGTACTAATTGTAGAGGTCTGAAATGGGTTTTCAATTTTTCACTCAGGTCTGAAAAAGGGTATGGAAATCACAGATTTTGGTCTGAAATAGGGTTTTGAGGTTTGGACCACACAGTCCCTCCAAAAACTTTGGGGAGTGCCCCCACCCCTTCGGCCATTATGGTAGTCTTCTTCCATTCGACGAAACCTGTCCACAGCAACTGTATCGTAAGATTTCATGGCGCTAAAAAGTTCCTTAGTTTGGTGGACATAAACTTGAGAAAAGTTACCCTCCATATGCCTATGTGGAGACCAAAATGTGCTCTCGCACTGTCTTGGTCCCTGTAGTTTCGCGAGGTACAAGTTAAGGGTGAGGTGTTTCCACTTCTTTTTCTTTCTCACATGATTTGTCAACTGGCGTAAATCTAAATCTAATTTATGACAGATAATTGCTTGAGCAACGGATGAAAACAACCGAAAGTTTGAGAACTTTTTCTGTCCTCCTCGTCCACCATTTTGTTGTGATGGGGGATGATCACTGTCCCAACCAAACGCTGCTTTAGGGCTCAGGTGAACATTTGACCAATCAAATTACTGAAAAGTTCTTGCAGAAGCCAATCAGATTATTGCGCGGGAAACACCAACCAATCACCGGTGCAACGAACAAGCGGGAACTTGTGCACTCTGTTTGCTTGTATGAAAGAAAATATATGAGCGTAAACTTCGACTTTATCACGAGAGGGTTAGAAAAAAGTGCCCAATTTTTTCAGTTGCCTCATGGACGCTTTCCAGAAGCTCGAGAAAATTGGAGAGGGAACATATGGAGTTGTATATAAAGCAAAGGATAAAGGCTCAGGGCGAACGGTTGCGCTGAAAAAGATTCGCTTGGATACGTGAGTGATATTCATAAGCTTAATTTGTGACCTTCACTATGGCGTTATTGCTTGGGTATAAAAAAAATTATTTGGACAACCTTATGGCAGCTTCGCTGGGAAATTTAATAAGGAATACACCAAGCAAATTATTTGTCGATTATTAGCAGTGAGGGAAATGAACCAACGCTTGAATAAGACTGTTGAGAACAAACGTAAAAACTGCTAACGCAAGCCACTTTGTTGGGAAACGTATAAACGTAAGACTGAAGCTTATCAGGCCGTAGTTCAGTCTCCATTGCGTTACTTTGTATTTTTCAGAGAATCTGATGGCGTGCCAAGTACAGCAATAAGGGAAATTTCTTTACTCAAAGAGCTTAATCATCCCAATGTGGTTAGGTAGGTTCGTCTGTTGCTCTCGGCTAGTACGCGAGCTTAGCAGTGTGATGGCTTCAACATCATGAACTGGTTCAATTAACGACGACAATAATCGCGTATTTGCGGCAAATTCCTCTCGTTCTTACTTTCTCCGACTAAAGGTTGCGACCTAAACGATGTTAAGAAAAGCTCATGCCTCAGAGAGACGAACAAAGAAATATTGGGGGCTCTGAAGGAATTTTGGTTTTGCACAGGATTTGAATAAAACCTCATACGAACCGAACGAATTGAGTGATTTCTGATGACTGCAAAAAAAATGCCCATAGGTTGTATTTTTATGACTTTTAACATACTCCTGGCATGCAACCAAATTCCTTACACCAAAGTATTAGAATCACAGCTACATCATAACAAATTTAAAAATTATTTATAGCGAAGCTGCTTGAGCTTAATTTGATTAGCGAGGTGTTCATTTCAATGTTTTCCCAACATTTTAACTGCTTCTCATCGCCACGTCATACAGCTACTCGATGCTCTTGTATTTATGCTTCAACTATATATTTTCGGAAATTCTAAAGCCAGTGTTCTTCATATTCGAACTGAAGCGCTGGTGGTCCCGAAGGTATTGCATGTATAACCATTATACCGAGTTTGAGGCTCACAATGCTCTCGCCTTAGCCTTCAGAGTAGTGTTCGTTCCGCAACTGCAGTCGCCTTTACATTTTGACCTTGCGTAATGGAAAGAAAACGATTTTACATCTTAGAGTATATTCTGAGTTTCGGCAAAGCCTAACACGACAAAATCATTGTTCAAATTTACGTTGCCACCAATTGTCCACGTGTTGACGGAAATGACAATAGTGGCATTGCTGGCACTCAGAGTGTTTAATAGCTTATTAAAAGCCAATGCTTGGTTAGCTAACTTTATAATGACTGGACACTATTAACCCTAAGAATGGAAAATTTGCCGATATCAAAATGGTTAGGTGAATTTGATAGACCACGATATCTATAATGGTTCTGTGGCAGACTAAATATTAACCAGTTTTCAGACCACATGTAAAAAAAAATAATGTGGTTTGAAAAACTTTCAAGCTAAAATCATTTCGACCACAGGTATTCAGGTAGACAAAGCCTAGCGGAACCTTTGAAATTTTTACTTAGCTCTCTTGAAATAGATCAGAGACAATACATCTCAATTGAAAATTTCCCCAAATTTTGCCAGAAACCATGCAGGATTTTCTAAATATTTTAAAGTTGAAAGAGAAAGTTATTAAAAGTTACCGAGAAGAAGCCTCCAGTTTTTTGAGAACCAGGTACATTTTGGTTGATTGTGGACAGAGTTGTACCCTGATAAAACTCTCATTTTTCCAGTTCTTTTGTCTCACAGTGATAGACTGTTAGTCTTGCTGGCGGCTGCCAAGGCCTCTGAAGATCTCTGGGTTAACTGGTATTTTTATTTGACTTCACAGATTGCTAGATGTGGTTCCTAGTGATAAAAAGCTGTTCCTTGTATTTGAGTACCTAGATAAAGACCTTAAAAAGTATATGGACTCAGCACCTGCTGGTGGAATTTCTTTGTCACTAGTTAAGGTAATTTTAATATTTCATTTAAATTTCTCTCCCTAAGAAAGTCACCTAAGTGACAAGACTGTTAAGGGGTTGTGCATTTCTCAATCAGATTTCAAACTCCATCATGTAGAAGTTTAGGAGCATTGTACATGTCTGAATTTCAAAACGTTGTAGTCCCTCGTGATGTTGTTGGCCTCCATGTTGCTGTTTCAATGCCATGTTGCTTGATGAAATCTATGCCAACAGGTTCAGAGTAATTGCTTTACAGATCTATAAGTCTGCTCTTGGACCAAAGTGGCATACAGTGTAGGAGATTATGTGGACCCATTTCTGTTACATAGAGCAACTAACAGCATTGTTACCCCCACCACCCCTCATGGGCTGCCCTGAACAATTTGCCACTGAGGTTTGCTAACAGTTTGCCAGTACAAGACCCCACCCCCACCCCCTGCCTCCACTCCCCCCCCCCCAAGAGAGGACACCATGTTAACCAATTTTCTTGCCCTAGAACTCAACACAATAGATCACTCAGTGCTTGACACAACATTAACCCAATTTGGAGCCTAACATGCCAGCCAAACTATTTGGCCACTTGGTCTCTCACTTTAGATACTTAGCTTCAATGCAAATAACATAATCACCAGTTAAACACCCAAAACATTCTTCCCTTGTAATGTTGTTTCTGTAGTTAACTCTACCCTAGGAAAGCACATAGCATTCTCTATTACCACTAGCATCACCAATATTGATATTTGTATTCTTTTCTTCATCTACAGAGCTACCTGTACCAGTTGTTAAGTGGCATAGCCTTTTGCCACTCCCATAGAATTTTACACAGAGATCTTAAGCCACAAAATCTCCTTATAGACTCTCATGGGTCCATAAAACTGGCAGATTTTGGTTTAGCTAGGGCTTTTGGGGTTCCAGTAAGATCATACACCCATGAAGTTGTAACTTTATGGTACAGAGCACCAGAAATTCTCTTGGGTTGTCGTTATTATTCAACACCTGTAGATGTATGGAGTATTGGTTGCATATTTGCAGAAATGGTCAGTAGATGCCTTTTGTATAGTTACTGTACATTTCTCACTTATGTTTTTACCATAGTGCTTTGCTTAGTATCTATCACTTGCAATCTTTTATTTGCTTTTCCTAGATAACAAGAAGAGCCCTTTTCCCAGGGGATTCTGAAATTGACCAGCTATTTAGAATTTTTAGGTAAGGAATGTACAGTATGCAAGGCTGCTGTAATGTAAGGTATGGTTAAATGTCTTCACTGCATTGCTCCAGAAGTAACCAGTATCCCCCATAGAGGAATTCTGGTTGGAATGCAATGCCACCCTCCTAGAAATTCCAGTTTAGCTTCATTTGATAATTTCTTTAGACAGTTTAAGCCTTTGAAATTACTTTCCCTGGCAGGAATTGTAATAGCCATTTTTGAGGTGGGGATATGGTTATTTCCAGGAGCCACACAATGTATGTGTGTATAATATGTCTATAGTCCTTGAAGCAGGCATGTAGCTATGGGCATTCTTTGTGAAATACCAGTCCACAGAAACCACAGGTTGCCTCCCAACAGTTTGTCAGGTTATCCAAAAATAATTCTTATATTGTAGTCATCAGAGAAATGCTTTTCACTCAAGAACATGTAACAAAACAACTAGACAGGAACCTGGCTCCTTTGTAGGTTTACGTCCTCTTCATAATCTACACAGCATGCCTAGAGCTTCACCCCCTAGTTTCAACAAGACTAAGTGCTTGGAAGCATTATGGTGCATTTTGTTTTATTCACAGAACATTAGGGACTCCAGATGAAAGGTTATGGCCTGGAGTAGCCGAACTTCCTGATTATAAAAGTTCCTTTCCAAAGTGGCCGGTACAAAATCTTCTTCAAGTTATACCCGCCCTTAGTCAACCAGGCGCTGACTTATTACAGGTACTTATTACAGTCTGTTTTCCACACCTAGTCAAAGGTTTACCTTGAGAGATGCACAGTTAACAAATGAAGAAGTAGATTATAAAAAGTTAGTATCTTGGTTGCTCTCTACCAAAATGCTCTTTGGAAACTAACTTTTTAAAAAAAAGAAAAGAAAAAAGCCTGCTCAGTGATGCTCTAGTGGTTTAGGAAGCACATCACTGTTAGTATAAAGATTGGCTCTCATTGCTGTAGGCCATTTAATCTGGTGTAACAGTAATCATCTTGGACATACTAATGAAACTGGTGGCTGATCTGCAGCCTCAGCTTCCATTAGCGTCCAATGTCTCCAATAAGCACATCGGTGCTAAAAATAAAGTTCTTATAAGTTATTAATACTGTACATGCTATTTTGTTTACTCTTCTTGTACAGCAAATGCTTGTTTATGAACCAACTAGTCGAATATCCGCAAGAAATGCTCTCAGTCATCAGTTCTTTGACAGTGATGTCAGAAGAAGCATACCCAAGTTTACAGTTTAGTATATCTAAGAGAACAATTTTAATTGTTTAACTATTAAAGCACAGTCTTCCCAGGCTTCAAGAAAAATATGGTGTTAAAAACACTTAGAAATAAACCTTTGGTCCTATGGACAAATTATGCCATTCCAGAAAAGTACATAAGAACAGTAATGCTTTCACTCCAACACACAGCATGATTTTCATATGAAATATTTCATAAATAACAAACATTCCGGTATGAAAAAATAATACAAGGTCCTTTTAAAATCGTATTATGTATATTCACATACCTTTCTCACTGTGACATCAGTTTAAATAATTGCAAGGTGATCAAAGTCCATTGGGCAACCTTAACGTCTTGAGTGATTTATTTTTATGCCACTTTGGACAGCTCATCTGTCAGATTTACTAATTTTGTAAAATTCAGAAGTAGCCTTGATATATAAATGTAAATAGTTGTACTTAAGTGTTTCATTGTATTGTAGATACATGTAATTCTTACGGAATATATCGAAAACTTTTTGTATTACTTAATTTAATTAAAGTATTCTTGACAACAAGTGTGACAAATGCAACAAATAACAACAAATTAAATATTACAAACTTTGGAAGTAATTTAATTGTTGTCCCTTTTTGTCTGCACTAATGCCAGAGTGACCTGAAAAACTTAGCATCCTTCACTTGGAGTGCATGACGAGCAAATAGAAGTTTTCTACATAGGACAGTAACAGCACCCAGCTTATCGCAGTTTCCGCAGCATTATTTGTGAATGGAGTATTGAGCTACTCCCCCTATGTAGAGGAAAGGCAACTTATCAAAGGTTACCCCTTCATGCATTTTGTCAGATTGTCTGATAGTTTGCCGTTACCCATTTGTACTCCTGTGTTGATAAAGGCATTGCGAGTCTCTTGCGTTGAACACTAGACCTTGAATCACTCTATTTTTCCCAGTGTCCCTTCTGCTGGCCATGCTTTGAAATATGGAGACGAATGGGTGTGGCTTATCGTGTTATTTTTTTGCAACACTTGTAGTGTTGAAAAAAATCTGGATACTTATTCATTCGGAGGAATTTTTAAAAACACTGGGTACTTGCTACAACATGATATAAATATGCACCATCATCTCGAAGATCATGGGTTGTTTAGGGCCTCCATTGAAAAACTACACAGATCATCTCCAAATAACTTTCTGTTTTTAAAAGCCTTCACTTTACGGCAACAGTATAAAAACTGGTAAGCAGGCAAGTCTCTCATGCAAAAATAATTATATTAATTGCAAATTACACAACACATAACTACTAAAAAACTTGTTTTATTTCTTGTATAACACTTGATGCTGAAAGTGTTCTTCTTCTATTAACATTAAAAATAACACACCAAGAGTTCCAAATAAGTAATGTTATAAGTAATACCTCTCTCATGTGTTTGAGTTCTAAACTTTATTTGGAAAATTTTGGCTACCATTCTGAAGAAAACAATCTTTCATTAGGTTTCTACATTAGCCTGCTTTCATATAACAGCTATTGCTTTTAATTATACTCAGCGAACACACAACATCAAAATAATAACTTGTACAGAGAGACTGTACAATTTGAGCCTTTGGTGCCTTACATTCATTAAACAAGATGTGGGGCCTGTTATCTCCTTCCCTGCATGTAGATTAAACATTTGAAGACCAGACAAGGTTGATTTTACAGGTATCAAAGTGTCTAGTGTTTTCCATCAGTCAAATTTGAGAGAGCACTTTTCTGTACCAGCCGAGTTGATGTGCTTTTTGTCATACCAGATATTTTCTTGAGCATGCGTATAAATAAATGCGATTTTAATTTAACTACCGGCAATAATGACTACTTCTGCCAAGAATACATGGGAGGAAAAAGTGACATTTTCAAAAGACACTTCTCTGGTACTTCAGCCAAATTAATTTCCTTACACAAAATAACTCTTCTTTCTAGTTTTTTTTTTTTTTTTTTTTTGCTACATCTCAACAACTTTTAACTTTTTGATCTACAAATTAATACATATTTACAAATCTTTCTGGTTGTTTTTCCTAAATGAAGGCTTTGATATTTCTGAGTATCTACAATACTATTACAATTTCCCCAGTTTTCATTTTATTTCCTAGCCTTATTCAATTAAGCTCAAGCTTTTTTTAACTTGTTCACCTAGTACAGGCAAAATTTAATCTTCATTTAAGTGTTAATATAAAAATTATGATTTCAGCCCATCAACAGTTTCTTAAGGTTAATAAGTTTAACTATTATATGGCCAGGTACTCTTGCGGTAGATCCGAGCATTTTGATTGGTTCTAAGATGTGTAATTCTTGTTTTCAAAAGTTAGCAAGAATGGCCCAAGTGCCATATAATAACCTGAACTGGGGAAATATTGGTGCTTGGTCCATACTGCCAAGACCAGCCCTTGTGCTCGGTTATAACCAGGTTAATACTTTAAAAAATACTTCACTTAGAAGTGATAAAAATTTAATTAATGTATGCTTCAACTTGAAACATTTTTTAAAAATGACTAGGATAACCCTGGGGAAAAGAATTTGTGGTTGCTAATTTTCACAAGAATGAATAAAGTACTGTTCAAAATAGCTTCACTTCCCAGTCAGTGTGCTGGGAAACCTGGCAAGATTAGTTTGACTATTGAGCCTACATCATCACAATTTGCTGATGATCACTGGTACTATGGGCTCAGTTTTTCAATTTACCTAGTACATCAAACTAAAAAAACACTTCACATTTGCCCACCAACAATGCAAAGCACTTGCCTTTACAAAACTCCATTAATTTTATAATTGCAGCAATATTAACATTGCAGGTAAAGACAGAGGCTTACCCTAACTGCTTATGATCTATCAGGTCCAGTCAAGATTAAAGAATTGACTCTCACCGAGCATCAGTCATCTTTGCAACAGCTTAAACTTATTCAGTAATGTTTTTTTTTTTAATATAATTATTATTATTGCGGTAATTATTATTGCTGTTGCAGTACTGAATGTCCACTACACCACAGAAAGTCCCTTCAATTTCTATTTTATACACTAGAACTAGACATCTTCTCAGTCCTGATCCAAGAAACAGCTCTACCAACCAATCAGTGAACTGCCTAACCTTTCCAGCCAGACTTCTAAGTGTAAATAAACACTCAAGCTACAGTCAGTGTTAATTGTAGCAGAACCACAGGATCATAACCAAGAAATTGAACTGCCCAGCACTGGTATTTTGATGAGACAATAACAATGCCTATAGAAACCAAGTTGTTACAGGACAAGCTAGCAATATCCAGTTTGTTCATGGATAGACTTTGATAAATCAGTACTTTCTCCAATCTCTGGTGACAGTTATACAGTTGTCATAGTAAGGCCTTGACTAGATGAACGCTCAGCCCAGGGATTTGCTTCTACAATGGGCGGGGCACTTAACACAGGACTACAAATGCCTGACAAACTCTGTGAATGAGACATGGGATAATTCTGAAGAATTGTTTGCACAGGGTTAACTGTTGGAATGGTGGCTAGGCCATCAGGATAGTCCTTCAACAGCTCAGAGAAACGTTCTTTGACACAAAGTGCAGAGAGGCGTGCATCACCATCTTGGTCCCAGCAATCTTCTATCGTCTCCCTCAATGTTCTTAGTCCCTTGGAAAAGCAAAAGAAATGATTATAATTTCATAATGGCTAGTGAGGTCTAGAGCTAAAAATGTTAGCTGCATTGTTCTGTAACAGCACTTTTCCCTGTACATGTAGCTCTTAAGTTGGTCAAAAAAAATTCTGAAGGTGTATATTTTAGGTCAACTTGAACATCTCACCCGGTCTTAACTGGGCGGAATCTAATGTTTACAATTAAGACTTGGGTTACACTGTTAAGAAAACCCTCTTCAAGCCACAAGGACTGAAACAGGGGTTCCAAAATGACACCAAATAGAGTGGAACCACTTTTTAAGCAAGCACCCTGTTAACACGGTTATGTTAACAGGGTGCTTGTATTGGAGGTTCTTCAATAAGGATACTGACTGACCGTTGACACCAGAAGAAAATGCAGGATTCTGAAACACCAGCAACAGTTACTCACATTTCTGTTTACTTTAAGAAAACAATAAAAAGCACTTACAGGATGGTTGTGTTTCCACACATCAGGAAAACCTGGCCTCCTCTTCTGTCGAGCAACGAACTCTTGCATAGCTTCATTGGTGATCGATTCTCCCAGCTCAGTTTCAAATGGTGGTTTGTAACCTGGTACAGGCTCTCCTGATGGAAAAGAACACCAATCAGTCAGACCTTCACAGTACAATCCTGATAGCATTTGAATACCATTACCACTTAGTAACAACTATGTATAAAGAAAATCCTTTGTGACAGCCAAGAGTCAACTTGGATTTTCAGCTTGGCTAAAGGATTTTATCCACCACTTTCCTGATGGCCACAATCCATTTTAAACCTTTCATTTGTAGATGAAATAAGGCCATGCCCAGGGAGAATGCCCTTTAGATATTAATACATGCCAATAGCTACAACTTGCCTACAGGGTGTTCTCCCTTGCTTACATTATTATCTTACAAACTTGTCAATTTTGCCGATTTTATAAAGTTGTTATGTTTCTAAAGATGATTTTAGCAACATGTTGTACTCGTATACATGTAAGCTCCCCCTTACAAGAAAATTGGCAGCTCCACCAAAAAGCACATTCTGAACAAAAGGCACTTTTGCTGAATTTTACTGTTCATAGTTAACAAAATTCTCTAGCACTATGTTAGTATTGCACACTTACGTCCATATATGTCAGCACACCTCATTGCTATTTCCCACAACACCACTGACATGGCATAAACATCAATTTCTTTCAATGATGCCTCACACTCTCGTAAATTCACAGCTCCATCCAGGACTTCAGGTGCCATGTAACGCAAGGTTCCAACCTGTAAGTGAACTCTACTTAGAACAAAAGCTTTATTCAAAAATAATAATAATAATAATAATAATAATAATAATAATAATAATAATAATAAGGTGCTGGAGATGTAGAAAGAAGAGAAAAAGCAAACAAGGGGTGTTTCTTGGCTTCCCTCGGCAACTTGTTGTTGCCAGGAGCCAATGACAAAACCAGCTTCAATATCATCAATAGCTGTGCAAATCTTTAATAATAATAATAATAATAATAATAATAATAATAATAATAATAATTATAAAAAGAAGTGTTTATTGTGACAAAAACTAGAGCTAAGCTTTACAAAATGCTATAATATTTACCTAATTTGATGTCTGTTAAACCTGTAAAACACGTTTCCATATCTAATCATGATATGGTTACTACAACTAATACTACTATCATCATCATAACATCATCATCATCATCATCATCATCATCATCATCATAATAATAATAATAATAATAATAATAATAATAAAAGTCACTGAAAAACTAATGAAAGTCACTGAAAAACTATCCAAATATAAGGACTTGGAAATCGAAACAAGCCGAATGTGGGGCATGAGAACGGAAACAATACCAGTTATCGTTGGAGCACTTGGAGGTATCAAAAAGGGACTAGAAACTTATCTTGGAAGAATTCCTGGCCAATTAAGCATCAGTGAACTACAAAAGATAACCTTGCTAGGTACAGCACACATTTTGAGGAGGGTGCTATCAAGCTAAAAACTGGCTATCCCCTAGTGCCCCAGGACCATGGTTTGGTCTCGGCCCTAAGGACTATAAGCAAACATTACGTGAGGACAATAATAATAATGATAATGATAATGATAATGATAATGAAAATGATAGTGATAGTGATAGTGATAGTGATAATAATAATAATAATAATAATAATAATAATAATAATAATAATAATAATGTGTGTTGGTAATTAAGTTCTAAATTAAAGTAATTTTTTCTTCACGCTAACATAAATACCAGAAGGCAGAGTGTAGAGAGGGGAGTTACAGAGAAGGATGTCCCTAGAGAAAAATTTAGTGAGACATATAATGGCATTTAACTTTGACAAAAGCGTTTAGAAAATATCCCTATGATTATACGTGTGCTGATTGGTTTAAAATCGTGTTTCTATAACTTGATAGAAACACAGAACCAGCATGAGCTGTTGACGTAATTATGGCGTAAACAAAGGGAATTTACATTTTGATGATCAAAGTACATGTAAACAAGTTGTTTTCTTTTTGATGCAGTATTTTCTAAAAGAAATAGAAAACATATTCTCTGTGTTTCTATTGAGTTATAAAAACACTCGTGGAAGTTTAGTAGAACTTGAAAAAGCTGTGGAAACACTCACCTGTCTGCTCATGTTCCCACAGCATTTCTTGTTCTCCCAAACTTCTACTCGTGTTTCTATCACTTGATAGAAACCCAGTAGGTAGATGTTTTCTATTTCTTAATTAAAGAACCCTACTCTTGATTCTGGATCTTTCCTGAAGCCATAGCATTAGAACAAGTATTCAATCCTACCTCAGTGATGATGTCATCAGTGGATTTTGTCGATCCAATTTCTGGCATTTTCATAGCAAAGCCGAAGTCTGACAGTACACACGTAACATTTGGGCTGACCAACACATTCCTGCTACTTAGATCACGGTGAACAAAGCAAGGCTTTCCCTCATTATCATCTGCCAAAAGCAATTAGAGACAATCTGAAATTAATTTCGCTGAATTGCATTTTCAAAGTATTACAGCACAAAAAAAAAAAAAAACCGTCCGCTGTGAAGCAGAAATCTCTTTTCTCTTGGTCCTCTGGTGTGCTTTAACCATCAATGATTCACAGGGCTGCCTTAATTAATCAGCAAAGTTTTACAAGAGCCATTATTATTATTACACAGGGTTTGTAGTCTTTTAAGCTTTTAAAATTCCCTGACTTTCCATGATCTTTCTGAGTTTTCCATGACAAACATTAAGCAGCTGTTCTCACAGTAGTATCAAAACAATAATTTATTTCAGGTATTTTCCAGCATTATAATGCATAAAATGCGTGATTGTGTTTTTTTTTTTGTTTTTTTTTCTTTTCCGACTTTTTTATCTTTTTGCATTTTTTTCATTCTCAGAAAGCATATTGCTTTTCCATGACTTTCTGTGACCCTCACTTAAATTCCATGACTTTCCAGGTCTGGAAATTGAAATAATAAATTCCATGACTTTCCAGGTTTTCCAACAGCCGTATAAAACCTGCTATAAAGTAAATACTTAATTGAGCTAGGTTGTTCATCTGTATTGGGAATATTGGTCACCTTCCTTTTCCACAAGTTTGTGGACCTCACCTGCACCTTGATCAATAAACTTTCAAAAAAGCAATTCATCAACCAATATTTCCCCATTACAAACCTTATGTTCAATAATATAATAATGACATAAAGCCTCTTTAGAGCTTACCATCATTATGTAAGTAAGCCAGCCCAGCTGCCAGGGAATGACTAAGAGTGCACATCTCTTGCCATGTGACTGTACTGCTCTTAAGAAATTGCATCAGTGATCCTTTGCTGTGGTATTCCGTCACCAACAAATATTCTGGTCCATAAGTACTCTCTCTTTGTGATGCAAAAAAGAACTACAAGAAAATAACACTGCAGTGAAATGACAAATCACTTAATGCCTCCCCTCGAATCGCATATTTGAGGGGAGATGCTTAATTTAAGTTTTGGCCCATAGGAGGGGCACTCATTCAAAGGAGCGCTTATTTGAGGGGAGGCGCTAATTCAAGGATTTACGGTATATAAGCATTTCTGTCAAAGATGCCTTAAAAAACATGCTTCTTCGCAAACTTCTGGAAACTTTTGATACTGATCATTTTAAGTATATTAAGAGATCTTCCTGTTATCTCACCTTTAATATACTTGGATGTGACAAATGTCTTTCATATACATCTCGTTCAGTTTCCCACGTGCCCCTGTGCTCCGGCGGAAATACTTTGACAGCAACAACCTCACCTTTAAAGAAACATCGCCACACCGAGCCATAACGGCCTTGGCCTACCATCTCCTCAAAGTGCAACCCACTAAGATCAAGTGGTAGCTCTAGAGGTTCTCTCTCCTCAGCTCCTCTATCAGTAGACTTAGCAGTGTGACATTTTACTTTGTACATGTAGACAACAACTGCTGTCATTATTATGGCCAGGACAACAAACATCACACAAGCAATCACAACCGTGACAGTCATGTCTGATTGTTGACTGGTGGACTCTGTAAAAGAAAATGACCATTTCTAAATTCCAGAAATTTTGTTTATTAATAAAGTATAAAATCTCCAAGCAGTTCTAAATGGTGCCTCCCAAGAGCCTTAAAGATTGGCACAAGTATAAGCTGCCTATGCGCAACATTAATAAAATTTAAAGGTATTGGGGGTTTGAGCCCATAATTAACAAATGATTCCAAGATACTTCAAAGATCTTTGTAGACCACTGAATATAACAACTCTCGCATGAGATTGAAATGAGTGCGTAAACTGACATGCAATTTATCATTCTGAGCTAATTATATCAACTTACCCCCTGCAGTTGAGGCTGGTGCAACAGTAGACTCACGCTCCACATAGTACACTGAGGTAAAGTTCGTGTTACACATGTCCATCTTGCAGCAACAGAAGCCAGACACATTTTTGCTTTTGAAGGCATCATAGTTTGGATTTTGAATGCAATCATCTTGACAACGTCTAGAAGGATTATGCGCAGAGACCTTAAAGCATCCTTTCTTAAGAACTATCTGGACGGTTTCATTTCTTTCATTCACCTCATCTCTCCAAAGAACAAAACAGCTATCATCACTATTTTTGCATTTCTCAGTCCCGTTCAAAATTCCTCTATCTGTGTGGTAAGAATCGCACACCAAATTTATCTCTTCTTGACAAGAACCTGGCAAAAGAGAAACATGAAGAGTTTCCTACAGACAATCATTTATATTTCAGATTTTACAGAATTTTAAACAAATCTTGTTATGGCCTTGGATCCAATAACTTATTGTTATTGGTGACAAGTGGTTCCAGAAAATCTCCATATCTCCACTAAGGATGGTTATTTGGTTTGTACCCCCCTCCCCCCTGGAATTTCCAGTTTAGCTTTATACTTTCCCTTTAAATATTTGGCTGTTTAGACTGCTCCCCTTACCTCAGAATTTCTAGTGACCATCCTTGGTGTGGGCAAGGATATTTTCTAGACCCACACAATGCAGGGGTTTCATTAAGGACCGGGAACCAGGCTGTGAGGATGATTTTTCTTTTTCATGATTTGTGGACGGCATTATTTTTCTCTCTCTTTAGTTACCATGATTTTCAAAATAATTTTCTGTGATATGAGATATAAATGTTCATTTTGTCGCACACCCATATTTTGATTACATTTTCTATTTTTTTCCACACCTGTCAAAGTGTAATAAACATAAGGCATAACTGTGAAAGGTAATCCATTAGATCATTCTGCATTTCTCTTCAGTGGAACACGGTTTTCCTTTTACCTCATGTGGTAAAAAAGAGGTGGAGAAATGACAATGCTGTTGAACAATGTCGTTCTTTACACATAAAAATTCAATAACTCATTAACTTTGCGAGTTCAATTGGAAATGTGTTAACTTAAATATTTAATACCTTATTACATGAAATTTTCACGAAACATTCATTTCATGATTTTGAGGTGTACATATTTTGTGACACTTAAATTCTGAAAGTTTGCAAAAATTTTGAATCACTTTAACTTCACGCTTTTGGGTAACACACAATTTATGTCCTTGGCAATATTACCTATACTTAAACATGTCCTTGAATTTAGTAAACCGACTTTATCAAAGTTACAGTAACGTCAAAATTAACAAAAATGCCACGGCAAGACTACAACAGTAACATAATGCGAGTCACTTAATTTTTGCATCATGTTATGTTCTCAACACCTATTATTTGTGTCACTTTAATTTTGCCATTTTTTTTTGAAAAGCAAAATTCATGAAATTAATGTGTTGTGAAATTTCATGTAATAAGATATTTCATTTTCCTTAAATTGTGAAAGGATCCCTTTTTCCACTTTGTGAAACGAGACATCCCCCTTTACCACCCTGTTATGGTTCTCTCTTGCTCGAGATCAAGTTCCCAAAACATACATATATTTTTTTATAACCAAATAGCAGGTATATTTTTTTATATATATACTCAAGAAGCAAAAACCAGTTCCTAATTGTCCAGAAGGCATGATCAGTTTGGTTTCTGGTCTGGGAAAGGTGCTTACACTACATATATTGTTTAATGATAAATACTACCAAGACCACAGGCTCTCAGGTATCATAGCCTGTTGCAAAGGGAATTATATGCATGCCCTTAAGCCAATAATACATCACTGATTTCGTTGCATATGTTTCCCCTCTAAAATAGCCCTGCAATAGAAACAATGTCATTAAGCTTATTAATTCTCACTGACATTTACCTTCCCTCACGCTTATCAATGTGGTTGTAGACAGCAGGATCACTAGGAAGCAGTAACCCCTCATATCCACAAAGGAATTTATACTGATCTGCAATAATTTAATAACGGTACGTTATAATAATATTAAGCTTAGGTGTCCGACACACATGCACAAAGTATTTCAAGTTGTACAATTTTTTTTTTAGGTTAGTGAAACACCTTCAAAGGCAATTGATAGACAGTCGTGCGAACAATAAAAAATGGTTATTGTGAAACTCAAGGGAAGGCAGCGGACAGTGCAGGAAACATGGAGATTCTTTTAGATATTGGTTATGTCTAAACAGGTCATCATTCCTGTCCGTTCACTTGTCAACATACACACAAAGCGTACACAGGGAAGAGCTTGTAAACTTTGCGTTAGCCTTACAAAACGTTCCAATATATTCCGGTGGAAGCACAATTCAAAAAGATTCTTTAGCTCAGCTTTCCAAAAAGCACGAAAGAAGTACTTACTGCTATAGACCAAGGTAGAAATCACAGGTATGAAGTTTAAGAAGCTGTAGTCTTCATGTCGCCACGAAAGCACACAGCACAATGGACGATTACTAGCAGAAAAATCAAGGTTTCGGCAAATGTTGAAAAACTCTCACCTTTCCTTTATTACCCGTTATTCGTTTGGCATCGAGAATCGCGACGAAAAGGTCTGAACTGATAAATATTTCTTTGGAATCGCCGCTCCTGTGTGAAGCATGACACAACCATTACAGACATTCGGCAACTAATCTCTCTCGTCTGTGGATTGAATATCGCCAATAGCCAATCAGCGGCCAAGAAACAGTGGATGTCAATCAAAAGAATTCATCTCATGTCGCTGCTGTCGAAATTCGACCCTCTATTATGCCGCCATTACTGTTCCATTCTTGTTGTGTCTAGGTCTGTCTATGCGCTATCGGAAAGATCCTTGCAGCTGTTTGGCGTTTACAACCTTCAGACAATTTGCTCTGTTCACCAAACGTCACAGACATACAGAAATTTTGTCAGTAGACAATATTTCGATCTGAATACGGTGTAATTTCGGCCAAAAAAGACCGACAAGGTAGAAGTTATTTTATTTGCGTGAAATTCAGGCCGACTCACCGACGATCCAAAGTTATTTAAAAGATTATGTTTTTATTCCATGGCTCCTTTAAGTCTGGATCAATTCAAAGTCAACATTGTCGAAACTGCATTTAAAAACAAACATTGCCATGGAATCTATTATTAGTTCAATTAGTTGCGTACGGTGCAGAAAAAAGGACTTTCAAAACCCAAATAAAGCAGGCCTTTGTCAGTTACCATGTGCTAGCTATATTAAAATTTCAAGTAAGCGTATACAGTTTCGCGTGGAAACCTCATAAATGTGACTAATATTAATGCCATCTGAAGTCATGCCGCGTCTTATGCAATTAAATGTTGAGCAAGAAGAGACTGCACTGTGAAATAAATAGCGTATCAAAATGGAAGAATTTAGCCAGCGAGCAGGCTCAACGGCGAAAAGCGAAGCGATCAGGCGGGAAGGAGTCTGGTGAAGAGTGCTCCAACTCACAGCCCTCCAGGTGAAAAACATCGATTAACCAAGCCACACAATAGCTGCAGAAATTCTCGCGCGCTCACTGGCTAACTTTCTTCGCCAATAAGCGGGCAGACACATGAATTTATAATTATTTATGCGATGTTGACGCGACGAGCAAGAGCGGACAATTTGACAATTTGTTATTGTAAAAAAACAAATTGGCGTCAGTTTTTCATGCGTCTGTCCTGTTAAGGGGGTATGGTACCCTAAAATATGGCGATGTTCATGAAAAATTCAATTTCTTGGAAATACAAGAAATGCACGGGGGTGCACGGGGGTAACATATGAAATGCACGGGGGTGCTCGTCTGAAATTTTGAAGAGAACCCGTTAAGAGGTACCAAGATCCTGCTTTGTGGGCGTGGCTTGAAATTTTTTCACCCTTACTAGGTACCAATTCTAAAACAACGCATTATCTCCTCTCACATTTTTTCAGCTCAGTACACTAAAAGGTATCGCAAAAGCTCCTGCTGTGGACCGTTTGATGCTGAACACCCTAAGAAGTAACAAAGCTGCCTTTTTAACCCCTAGAAGGTACGACGAGCCCCCCTGTTCTTTTTATATGGGAGTATCCCCCCGGAGATAATTGGCCACGGTTAAGGGGGCAACACGGAGAAGGATATTTTAGACCTTTCGTTCTGAACGGAGAACTAGAAAGGAGTTCCTCTGAAGGAAGTCCAACAATCTATGTTACTTTCCAATTTGACTTTCATCCAGATAATCCGAAAATTTTTTGATCAGGAAAAGTATTTTATTTCTCTCGTGCTGTTAAACGGCAAAATTTTCAGAAAAGCTTACAAATCCTTACTCCCTGAAGAAAGGAAATTGACAAATGGCAAATTCAGAGGGTCGCCAATGGCATCAGAGCTCATTTTCTGATTCGACATGCGAGGACGGTTTCACAGTATTCGACCTCGAAGTATACGTGGTGTTTGATCGAGACGAAATGTCCTCTTCATTTCTACTGTTCTCAGCACCTGACGTGGTGGAAGCCACGACATTTTTTAACTCTTCTGGATTGATAAAATAAATTAGTTCGTCTTCTTGTGAGTAAAAATCATCCATATCTAGTTCGCCAAAAATTGCTTCTCGCCCGCCTGGCGAAACCTCTTTTAGTTTCTTCTTCTTTAAACTGTTTTGATCTTCCTCTTTCTCCGTTACTTTTTCGCTGCCAGGGAGGCCAGGAAAATACGAGAAAGAATGCATACCGTTCACTTTTCGAGATAAAAATGAGTAGCTGAAGGGCAGAGACCTGAATCTGGCTACTGTTAGGGCCCTGTCGTAAGCCACTTTATGTTGCTTCATGCATTGATGGTTCGCTTCCATGCCGAGATAGTCATGGTGTGTTTCTCGAGATTTTGAAGGTAGCTTAGCCCTAAGCTCGGCTGTTTTGAGTAATTTAGGAAGTTTATTGTAGTATTCCTGTGTTTTCTGTTTGAGTGAATGTTTGCAGTATTTGTTTCTGTGTAACTTCTTCTCATCTCTTTGCGACTGTAAATACTCTTGCCCAAGCCCAGACGGCAATCCTTGGCTATTCTCGTCACCAGGCTGTTTTGCATCTGAATCGTCTTCAGAAGTAAAATCACTGCTATATTCGTCAGTTCCTTGTAGAAGAGACAACAAATCAGTGCTGGACAACCCTTTACGTGAACCTTTTGAATGTCTCTTTTTGGATTTCTCTGAACCAGGCCTTCTTTCGCTCGCGGTCTGATGCTCTCCATCCGGGATTTCGTCTCCAGAATCAAAACTCAAGTCGATATCGTTTGGATCCAGTCTCTCGATCAATCGTCCCTTCTGCCTTCGCTTTGTGCGCGCGAGAGACTTGGCGTCAATGGCGTCGGTGTCTGATTCCGTCACATGATCACTAAACACTACTTTTCGCCGCCCTTTATTGCTGTCGGTAGTCTGATAACCTTCAGTTGTTCTTTTGCCTTCTTCTTGAGCGTGTTTTCCTTCGTCTTCCCCAAAGTCGTAAGTGTAATCTTTATATTTGGTATCGAAACTCAGCTGTTTGATGTCTTTGGAAGTTTTGTTAACGAATTTCTGGAACTCATGGAGATCGTCCGTGTCGCCATCTGTGTTAGAGAAGTCAAAGTTCAGAGGGCTGTCCCCTGCATCTGCTCTCATCTTCATCAATACACGATCATTGTACACTCGTTCGCTCATTAGATAGTAACTTTCTCGCCGCTTGGGAGCCCATTGTACCTGTAAATAAAACGGTGTCAAAATCAGGCTTACTGAAACGCGTTAAAGTAAGAACAGAATTGAATAGTGATTAAAGCAATAATGTCTTGCTTTCGCTACAGACCATGCATGTCAGAGTCTAAAGCTGTTCAGTATAAACACGAAATGTTCAAATAAGTTTGTGCAATAACGTTCCTTAATATAATGATGTTTGATACTGACTTAAAATTTACAAGTTGTGCCTGAAGGATTCCGGGTGCCTTTCTTTCACTATCTTCAATAGGCCATCTTCGTATTCTCGGCATTGGGCTGGAACTAGCTTTACAACGGAGGCTAATGCGCGGAGTCTTTTCAAATGCAAATGACATCAATCTCTTTTTCATGATATTCCCCGCACGAGCCTCCATTGCAAGCTAGTTCCAGTCCAATACCGAGAATACAAATGAGGCATATTTAAACTTTTGACGGAAGAAATTTGTTCATGTGGTGTGAGTCGAGAGAGTGGACGCCGAAAATACTGGGAACGTTGTGATTTTTCCAGCGGAAAGCGCGGGGAAACATCGAGCTCGTCGAAATAGAGAAAAACGCAAAATGAATAAGATACGGGCGATTAGCGCGGGAAATGTCGCATGTTGCACTATCACCACGTACAAGTAATCCCAGTTATCGAGTTCGGTGAATGTACTGACCAGAGTAAACTCATCTTAAGTTTTGGAAGGTCATGTTTGACAGAGCCAGTTATCGAATTAGCACAGTCCGGTCTTCGACATTTGAATGGAAAATTACGACCACCCCTCCCCCCACCACCATTTCAGTGATAGAAAAAATGGCGCGTTTTGGGTTAAGCGCCGGTTCATCATTGATTTGAGGGGAGGAGTGGTTTTATTTCTTATTTCATTCTGATCAAGATTATAGCAATAACTAGACTTTATAAAATACCAAAACTGGAAGTTTGTGCGCGCCTCGTTCCCGTGCCCCGAACAGCAAGGCTGCGCATCTCCTCTGATGATGACGTAGCTCGTTCAGATCATATCGAGGCCGAGGTCTTCTTTGTGGGGAGACTGGTGACTTCTTTAGTGGTGTTAAGACTTTTTGCGCCGAGGCCTTTTTCTTCTGCTCGGCCAAAAGGTCAGCACAACGCCGGCGTTCAAGTTCCAAAGCAGCTTCAACTTTCTGGTGAGTGACAGAAATTTAGTCAGAAAATGTTTGAAGACATGCTTGATCATTGCAGTTATATACACAACTTAGACAATTGTGAAATTAAAGCCTGAGAAAAATCTAGGTTCGAACGGGGTGGTCATAAAGTGTCAGACAGGGAAGATAAAAAATTGTAAGAACTTCACGCGTAATTGTGTAAAAAAATTTTACTATGATCTTTGTGGACTCGACCGAGGCGACAAAACTTTTGATTTTCGACTTAGTACTTTTCACAAACTGTATACTTTTTCGGAGTTAAATTTTTAATCTTTTCACTAAATACCTCAGCCAGAGTAGCGATACACACAACTTGACTTTATGTATATAAGTCGTATACTTCAAAGATAATTGGAAAATTCCCCGGCCGTATTCCGACTTTCAGATGTTGTAGTTTGAAACTAATTTTTCCAGGTTCTAGCAGCGTTCTTCAACAATTAAAACTTTAATGAAGTTTAAGAAGACCTGGTGAGTGAATAATTCACTAGTTTATAGGAAAATCAAACTGTCATTTAAAAACTCCTCACCTTTCTGTAGTGCTCGCCATAAGTCATTTGAGCGTATTTAGCATCTAAAGTGGAAGACAGGTTGCCCAGTATGTGATGGCCAGTGCTGAAATGTCGACCCTGAAATAATGTCCAAGCCTTATTAGTAATCATCTTCTTTAGAATGACTTAACCCCTAGCTTTATAGTGTGTTTGCTGTCTAACCCTATGCGTATTTGACTTACAGTGAAAAAATTAAGCATTGAGGCAAACGAGAAAGGACGACATAGCAATTTTTCTTGAGGTGTGGATCCTTTAATGTCCCCTACTAACCATGTAACAGTGAAGATGCAGGAGACGGGGCCTACAATTTATAGCCCTTATCCGAGAAGACTTGAACGTCTAAACATTTGCAGATATAATTACAAAAAAGGCAGCATATTCTTCTCAATTATCTTAAGACCCTGAGTGTTAGTCCCGTCTGGGGCTCGAACCCTCGAACTCCCGCACAGCAGTCTGGCGCTTTACCAACTGAGCTAACCAGACGGCGGTTGAAGAAGTTGAAGAAGTAAGATTGTAGGTGCCACATTCTTTTTGTTTGCGTTTTAAACAAGCAACTATAGTAAAGCAACTGAGTAACTTTCAATGTTGCAAGTATAGGTTGCAAGTGAACTTCTGTTCATGGAATACGGTTTTCAATATAGTTTCATTGATTTCCAGTCCAAACATATTCTAAGCCTACTTGAGATTTCCAAATATATTTTGTCTTTACGAATCCTTCACCGCACGATCAAAGAAAGCGGCTTTATCAGTAACTGAAAGGCAAGATGTGACAAGAAGAATTCCAAAGTAAACAATGATCAGCTAGAGCTGTTCATTGTTGCGTTAAGGAAATGTTTCGTAAACAAATCTCGGCGTTCATCAACATACGCTACATCCTCATGTATTCCTTAACTCTGGAAAGGCAAATTCTTTATACGTAAGTTCGCTGCGTGTGGGAGGCGCGGTGGCGTCATGGTTAGTGCGCTCGTCTCCGGATCGAGCGGTCCGGGTTCGAGCCCTGGTTGGGGACATTGTGTTGTGTTCTTGGGCAAGACACTTTACTCTCACAGTGCCTCTCTCCACCCAGGTGTATAAATGGGTACAGGCGAACTTAATGCTGGGGGTAACCCTGCGATGAACTAGCATCCCATCCAGGGGGGAGTAGAAATACTCCTAGTCGCTTCATGCTACAGAAACCGGGATAAGCTCCGGCCTGATGGCCCACTTGGCTCGCATGCAGACTTTACCTTTACCTAAGTTCGCTCCGTCTTTCGTTCACACGTATATTTGCTTGAACGTTCTTTGGAGCGATGTTTACGTGTGAACGATGGCTAAACTCGTGTGGACGAAAGACCTCATATGTGTTTACAGATGTAAGATTATGTAAATATATTTGTGGACACAGCCAGTAGTTCAAGACGGACGTCAATTTTGTCAAATTTTTACATTTAAAATTTTATCACTGGACTTGCGTGAAAACAACAGGAGAAACAAAAAGTGAAATTAAAAAGGAGACAAGTTGTAAGGGCCAGGTCAAACGCCGTACTTCACATGAGCCGAACCCAGTTCAACCAATTAGGCTCATGTGAAGTTCGGCGTTGGATCGGCTGAGGCGTTCTTCACGAAGAACGAAGACCGACTTTGAGTTAATGCAAACGCCGATCTTCACATGAGTCGAACCAAACGTCTAAAGGCACCATTTTGACTTTACCTTTAAAACCACTGACCCACAAGACCGCTTTTGGTATTTGTCTGGTGTAACAGTTCGGTTCGACTGAATTAAGTTCTACGTTTGACTCAAACAGGCGTTCTTTTAATTATTTGAGTCGACCCAAACTGTAATTAGGTTCGGCTCATGTGAAGTACGGCGTTTGACCCGGGCGTTAGAGTAAAATCAAACCTATACAATAAAAGGCACTTTGCTACGCGCCACACGCGCAAAAACCACTGCTAACTCAATTATAACGTGCTTATTATAAAAGTTCAGTGTGAAAGGAACGTCTGAAATCTCCACATGTCGGCGATTCTTACTGATTTGACATCCAAAGATGACTCACCTTTGGGTAACTTTTGTTCAGAATTTACCGTTTTGTAGCTTGTTAATTTTTTTCATAGACATTATCCGCTACAGCGCTATCACACAAATCTTTGTTTGAAGTAAAACGTAAACTTTGAAAAGCAAACAGAAGTGAACAAAGCGCCGTCATCAAATGAAAGCCAAATTGTTCGGAAATTGGTCCCAAGAGATTGTTTCACAGAAAGTTCAGAGCAATGATAAGAAATTGCAATTGAAAAGTCAAAGAAAACCTCCCGCGAGATTAGTCCTTTGCAAAAACAGATGATTGAACTGAGTTTGAAATTTGCGTGTTGTGATGAGAATTCAAGAAGCAGAAGTTATATGAAGCGCCCCACACAACTTAACTTTTATTCTGGTCCTTGATAATGCCGTCATAAAATCATGATAATTCTATAAGAAAAAATTATTCGATTAGAGGTCTCGAACAATCCATCCAGCAGACTGTGCCTAGATCTTTTACAGTGCTGGTTGACGTGGTTCAAGTATTACTTTTTCCTCGTATAAACTGAAAATCAGTAGATATTCAACTCCTTCGTTCTAGCTCAGGTTTGCAATGCTAGAATTTCAGCAATGTAACTACAACAAAACCATGTTCATAAAACTTGAACTATAATTGGGCGAACTCCGATTTTAGCAAGGCTTTTGGTCTGATTATAACCACGTACGGTATCTTCAAGCAGCGTCCCACTACGCCGGAGAAATTTGAAAACGCAGCTTTAATTCTACGGTTTGGCATACTGTCCACATGAAAATGGAGCTTTTCGAAAACGCTCTTCAAACCGGAGGAATTTGAAAACGCCGGCTTTTCGTTTTCTTGTGGACGGAAAACATTTTGAAAACGGAGCTTTTCGAAAACGATGTACTCACGATAATCACGTGAATTTCCTAACAGAGTTTTCCTCGAACACAAGTCCAAAAGACCGGAGCTTGTTGCGTTTTTAAATTTCTCCGGCTTAATGTGTGGACCGAAAACATTTGATGCTTTTTCAGGGTGAATATTGTGTTTTCAAATTCCTCCAGCGTAGTCTGGGCGGTTGCCTAGTCTTTGAAGTCTTTTCTGACTGATAGATGACTAATTAACGAAGTTGCTTCTTATTCTATTACTTTCTGCTTCCATCGTTTTAGCGCTAAATCCAACTGGTGCAGGTCAACTCCAACTGTGGGCTTCAGCTACCGGGTCCGTCCCGAATAGAGATGCAGAAATTTATTTACAACTGCCAAGACCTATCACTAATATTCGCTTTAGAGAAGTCCGCTTTTATTTTAGTGTTAATGAGTCTTGCCGATATGTTGACTGATATAAAGGATCAAAATTCTTAATTGCTCTATCACAAGTTCTGAAGGACTGGTTAACTTTCTACTACTCGCTTGGAATACAAAGATCACTCTCAAATCTTTTGGCTTGACTCCATAGCGGTGAGTGCTTTAAGTCGAAACTATCAAAAGAATTCAAAAGAATTCAAACTGCAAAACAGAAATAAAACAAACGATTCAAATGATGGTTCTTGCCCTGATAATATGTTTGCTTTGAAAGTTAATCAACAAAGATTACTTGCTAAGTGGAAGCAGTTGATTTATAGAGTTCTTTGTTGACTTTTCAGTGCTTGCAAGAACATCACGACCGCCGAATAATTGAAAATAGGAACGTGAAATTTTGCCCTTTTTAACGGAGAAATATCACACAAGCGCTTTCCGGCCTTCTCTTAGAAATGTTCTTCAACGGCAAAAGTAGCTTCGTCATGAACCAGAAAGGTTCTGCTAAAAATCTCAAGTTAGTACTTGGTTGTCAAGCGGTCAAGCTACGGTACACAAAGAACAAGTATTTATCAACTTACCGGCTGTGCCTTTGGAACAGGCACGATGTCTTCCAAAGAAACTCCATCCAGCTTCCACAACATTATTTGTGCCTTCGTCTGGAAGATTCCAGGAACAAACAGCTAATATACCTCCAAGATCGGGTAGTAATGTTGTGTTTTAAGTCACGTCCATTATCTTCTCATTCTGTTTCTGTAATCATTATACTTCTCGAGTACATTTCATTTATTCGCGTGGATTAAGTAATCACGCGGCAAGATAGATAGGAGGGTGTGATTGGTCCTGACAGCGCTTTGATACCAGGCCTCTTGGCTTGTGCAAGAGATGAGATCATGGAGAGAGTCTGAAGTCAAGAAATGATCTTCGCAGTTGTGTTTTCTTTTAAAAACTGTTGTCTGTCGGCCATCGGATAGAGCCCAAGGTTTGTATTCACAACAGGTCTGATCCCATGTAGTGTTCGTTGCTTCGCAACTCAGTCTGTAAAGTTTCTCAGCGTTAACCCTGTCGATTCTCTGAATTCTTGTCCAATCCATTACATTAATTGATTAAAGTCGGGTGAAAGAATTTTAAAATGATAGATGAGTTCTATTCTTTTCCCAAAACACAGGTATTCCTTTTTTATTAGAAACCCCCTACTTATTTAAATGGCAAATGTGAAAATGCTCTAATTTAAATTTGTTGAAAAAATTTTGAAAAACTGTATTTACCAGAAAAGTAGCAAGTGTCGAAAGGATAGTCATAACATTGTTCACAAAGGCCCACACGTTTTTCACGTTTAAACACATGTTCGGTCAGAAACTTCTGTCATTGTCGGTTCTAGTGTTGTTTAAATTTGAAGTCATAGCTAACAAAATTTATCACAAATATGTCATGACCTTATCTCTATACATATTTAATATAGAGAGAAACGGTATGACAAAGGGTGTTTCTTTTTAAATTAGAATATCAAGTCTTCTATGACCGGAATAATAACATCAGTTTAGAGCAAAGGAAAACTGATGACAGCTATTAAAGTTCCGAGGTACGTCCTAGTTTATCAGTGCTCTGCAGAGTCTTTCACTATCCTACACTACGCCACCACAGTGTTTTAATTAATTGAGAGAAAACTGTTTCGTGACCAGCCATTACATTGTGTTTGTTCCCTTTGTGTTGAAACGTTTTTCCCAAGCCTTCCTGTGTTCTTATACCTGTGTTCTTATACCTGTCTTGTAACTGTTCTTTTGCTGTTAGCGTTTGTCATCGTCGCAGTTACGTTAGTTACTCTATTGAAAAAGTAAGACCTATTGTCAAACGCTATGGAAAAGAAAAATTCACAATTACCAACATTGTAACTAGCGACAACAGAAGGTTTTACCCAAACATGTGTTTCAATTTTAAAAACATTGTCCTTTTATGCTGTTTTTAGCACGTCCTTTAACAAAAATGCCATTAATTTTCCCCATCTTGCCCGTTTGCAAGAAAGTTTAATAAAACTGACACCCAAGACTTTTTCATTCCCAGTAGTTGGGCTTTATAGAAAACTTGCTTTCATTACTGTAATTATAAAACAATCGTCATATGATTTTGTATTATTTCGCCACTGAGATAATCTTCAATGACTAGACGCTCTAAGAGTGTTAACTTAGGCTTCGTACCGCAAGTAAGTGTACCGAACACACAAAAAAACTTTACATTGTGTCTAGATACCCGGCAGCCGGGAAGTGTTTTCAGAAAACTAATACTAGATACCTGGCAGTCTGAAATTATTATATTATTATATTATTTAGTCTGAAATTATTATATTATTAATTTAATTTTTTTATTTGACCTTAGAAGTTACTTACAATACTCACTTACAAAAACATACACATATAATACACAGTGGACCTCTTTACAGATATTACACACACTCTTTTTTAACATTATAACGACAAGCTAGCGCAGTACAACATTATAATTGCATTAGTTTTCAATATACTTGCCCCATTTTTTTAAGATGGATGGGCAACTTGTTACAAGATTTGGTGACCATCATTTCAAGTCGGTGAATCATCTTAATCCTAGCGTTTAATACTATAATGATGGTTTGGTTTTATTACATCTGCAGGAAAAAAAATTTTTTTTTCGCAATCAACAAAATATCGTTTACAAATAAATCTCTTTTACAATCCATTATACCAAACATTATGTCTCTATTACAAAGAGGTTTAATTTCAATATCTAGGTTGCCCATCCATTTTATAACTTCTGCCTAGAATTTCTTGGTGTAATGGCAAGTTACAAAAAGATGTTCAAGAGATTCGTCTGCTTCTCCACAAAAAGGGCAAGCTGGAGATGGAATTATCCCAATTTTGCTAAGGAGGACATTCGTGGCAAGACATCTGTTGAGAAGTTTATATTGAAATTCGCGCGATTTTTTGTCCAAGGCACTAGCTTAGACAAACTATAAAATCTCGATTTTTGACATTTTGTCCACAATGAAGATAATATTTTTTCAGAAATGCCAAGCGACTCTAAATAATGTTTTGGTTTTGTAGTGGACGAATTCTCCTAGCCATACTATAAAAATCTTGACTCACGGCAGGTTGTTCAAATAATAGCTACCCGGCGGTTAAGGATAATCAATTTCCACAAAGATTATCGTTATTATTTGAAAGCCCCCGAGAGTATTTGAGTATTTTGATCTTTGGTCATAAACACCACACGATCATGTTATTCAATGATTTGAGTTTGCAAGTTGTCCGATGAACGTTGTGTGACTGACAGGCACGGTTTTTAAAAAAAAAACAAAAAAAAAACTATATAAACCCGCCATTCAGAAATTCTTTCCATTTTTCCAGCGAAATGTCCATTCGAATCTGCTGAGAATGCTCGATCTCTGTGTAGAAATACCTATGGATTTCCGAACTGCAATTGACCACAGAAGCCCTGCCTCCTGAGAGAAACCTGAGTAATAACTGTTGCCTTATATGCATTTATAGCACTTTTTAGATTATGGACATGAAATTCGACAGTTTTTTTTAATTACTAGTAATTTTTACTTGATTGCTAAGGGAATGCAATACAAGAAATGTTTTTAGAATAAACATTTGCAAGTAATTCTTTTAGTTCTTTCTGCCAATCAAGAAGCACAGTTTTTATTTTCGTGTTTTTTTTTTTGAAAGCAGAATATAAATAAATGATATCCCTTCTTAGAGATGAGCGCGTTTGTGTTGAAATATGTTTGTTAAGCACGAGTTTAAAAGTATTGTTTTTTTCTTGTTTAAACAAGATTTAATTGAAATTCTGTCTTTTATTTAGAAAGTGTTATACATAAAACATCACACTAATTAAAACAAAGACAGTTCTACAAATCAAGCGTGTAAAACATGCATATATTTCCTGTCGTCTTTGCTGTGCTCGCTGGTAAATTTGCATTCAATTCAAATCAATTTCTCTTGCAGGAGACACGCAGAAACAACCTGCTGCAACATTTTCGATTCTATCACGACATCTTGCAGGACCCCAACCGCAGAGAAAAGAGATTATCTTTTGACACAGTTGCCTATTGAACCTCCTATATAACAACTTTACATTTTCGCGCAAGTTCGTTCGTCAGAGTTCCCTGGGGGCGTAAATATTTCTAAAGGTTTCCAGTTGCTTAGATTCTGCTTCTTCACCCAGTATTTGGTATTTTGCGCCGTGTTTAAAGCAGTTTCACCTACGAAATCTTTGCTGAGGAACGGCAGCAAAATTTTGAAACGTTTCGTGAAAATTTTCCAAATGACAGAGAAGTGCACTCTTGTGTAAAGAAAAAAACGCGCCAGCGGGTTCGTCGAGAGGCGCTTCAAGAACACAAGAATTTGGAAACTGACTTCAAGCTGAACGAGACGATACCTTCTGCGGAAATGGAGAAAAGCACGCTTGTATCACCTACGACCGTCTCGGGGAACTTTTCAACGACGCTAACCCCTACAAATGGAACTTGTAAGTTGAATATTGCTTTACTTTTGTGCTGAGAGCGAAATTAATTTGTTGATTTTGAGTCTGTTGGCTCGGACGGGAACTGTTTAGATAAAAAATAATTGGTGCTTAACTCCGTTTTGCCTTAACATATCACCCACAATTCAGAGCTAAACAACGGAAATAAACCCTGGAATAGTTTCGCCTGAGGATGGTTTTAGTCAAAAGTGCAATGGATTTACTATTGTTCACCTTTGCAAGCTGATAATCAGAGCTGGGCTTTAATGAATTCAAATTAGAGTTAAAAGGAGTATTGCGTCGAACCCTTCTCATTGCAAACAATAGCTTGAAATATGGAACACGTGCACTTTACTAAGCAAGAGCATTTCCAGTTCTTCTTAAAATCAGAGAGATTCTGCTAAGGAAATCTTTAAGATTTTATCGTCACAATATCATCCGTTATCTTTCATTCGAGCCTGGTGATCTTGATTACAACCTCTCGGCCACGAAAATGTAAATTCCCAGGCGGCCGATCTCCTGCCAGCAGTGTCCCCAATTAGCACAACAGTGCTAGTTGTTCTTTAGCGCGCAAATTATGAATTTGTTTATCTTATCCCGCTTTCAATATCTTCTGAAAGGGATTTGAAATAATTTTTCAAGTTTATGAGCTACAATTTTGGTATCTTATCTAATTATCATATTATGGAGCAGTCTGCGTTCTCAAGTGCAATGTCCTTCCCGCCTGGCAGGAAGGAACTTGATGTCTGTACTCGCGCTAATTAGAAGAAATATGACTTTTATTTTCTTTGGATGGAAAATGACAATCACTGAGTTTTTTTAGTATTTGGCTTTTTGTGCAAGGGTAGACTGTACTGCTTAGTTGACTTTTGTGAGTGATAATCTCTCAAAGGTGTTGTACAATGTATACAATACGTTCTTTGATATTGCGTTTTAAGAGTCGAGACATACTATTTGCATACTTTACTCTCTGGCTTATATTTTTGTGCTCGTAATGCGAACATGTAGTAATAAAAACGTCGAAAGAAATCTAAAGCCACCTTATTTGAAAAACCAATATTTAATTTTCAAAACTCACGTCACACGTTCTTAGAATTAGAGCTAGAATTTTAGTGTAGCTCAGTCAAGGTATTTTGAGTTATTCAAGCCAAGTACAAAAATACTTTTAAATTGAAGGAAACCTTAAAATAATTGTTTACTAAGAGAGCAAAACACTAAGGAGATAATAATAAATCATAAAGGAACAAGGATGGTTTAAGAATGGAGAAGATTGACACGGATTACAAACGAACTCAAAACATTTAGGCTAAACTTTTCAAGATGTGCAAACCATGACGTAGCTCCTTTAAAATATCGACATGGCCAAGTTAAATATAGAACAGCCTTGGAAAACACATGGTTCATTCTTAATGGCTTATCAGTGAATACGTTTTTTTTCTTGCAGTGGTCGACAAGTACGGAGGCGCAGCAATAGCCTTTGTCACTGGAAGTAAGACTGGAATGATCGTAGGAATCGTGGTTGCCATCGTTATAGTCATAATAATAGCACTGTGTATCCGCCAAGCTATTAAGGGACTCAAAGAAGCGAAGGAGAGAGCCTTGATCAAGCTTGGAGCTCTGATAAAGAAAGAGGAAAGCGTGGAGTTTCCCGATGCTGCGCTGGATATGGAGTTAGCAGCGGTCCAGCCGGCCACGGGGGATAAAAAGAAACTGGTGAGTAATTAATGTCAATTGTAAAGTTCTTAAGGCAGCGTTCACACTACGTCGGAGAAATTTGAAAACGCGGCTTTATTTCTACGGTTAGGCCTACAGTCCACACTAATCCGTCATGAAAACGGAGCTTTTCAAAAACGCTTCTCAAACCGGAGGAATTTGAAAACGTCGGCTTTTTTTCGAACACAAATCCAAAATGACCGGTGATTGTTGCGATTTTAAATTCCTCCGGTCTAAGACGAGGGTGTAGATGGGATTAACTGATACCCGAGAATCAGTCAAAATAATAAACAATTATTGGATGAGGTTTTTGTGATATCCGGAATAATCAAGGTCGAGGTAAGTGTTACCAGCCTCAGCCTTCGGATTCGGCTGATAACACTAACCGAGACCTTGATTATTTCGAATATCACAAAAACCGAATCTAATAATTGTTTTATTACAAAATGTTTTAAATAAAATAACGACAAAGCCATGTTCTTACTTCGCTGTCCGTGAACTTGACATTGGTTTTGGAATTGCGTGCGCAACGTACAGATTATTCACTAATCTGCCAGCAGATTAGGGAATAATCTGTAGGTTGCACTGTTTCCCAGAATTAACTATAGGGTTCTAGCCAATAAGAAGACAGATGATGACTAAAATGTATAATAATAACTGTTAAGTGATAGCGGAGCTCTGAGGTCTGCAAAAGTTTCTGATAGGTGAGAAATATGTTGAAAAATGGAAAAAGTGTGGTCAGGAGATGTCATAAGTTCTTCATATCACTGATGAAGGCTTAAGCATTAGCCGAAACGTTTGTTGAAAAATATCAAGAGTTAGTGGCAAACCTTTTTCCATAGAACTTAGGTGAGAAATATAATGGACTGAAACTGTTGACTGGGGAATTGCACTCGAGATTACCACAGCTCTATCCAGACCCTACAAAAACAATCCTTTTCATCTCTAAAATTATTTCAGACTCAGAAAACAAAGCTGATAACATAAGCTGACGTTTTCAAGTTTGCTTTGCGACATACAAACTGGTGCGTAATAACAGCCAAGGAAACCGTATAGTCTAAAGAAAAATCTTCCAGAATACACAGCAAAAGAAAGCACGAATTGCGGACCTACTCTCGTCTGCCATGCTCTTAGACACCAATACTGATTTCTTTCCCTCCCTGTTTACATGTATTTAATGTTTGGTGTTGCGGATGAAACTAAGAATTAGGTATATCATTTCAGTTTTAACTTACCGTTACAGCTTGTTTCTAAACAATAAACTACTTACCTAGAAATTCTTAAACCCTAGATGCTCGAAATAGAAAGAGATAACCTTTTTCGTAGTGTGTGTAAGGTTAGAGGACAGATTAGCGGAACGATCATCAGTTTCTACGAACCGTATGTGAGCGAATTAACAGATTATTTTATTTCTGGCAGGAAAATCTTGGAAAGATCAAGTTTTCTCTTGCCTACGACGAAGAACAGTAAGTGACGACGTTTTCTGTAACAATCAAAGTGTACTTATGTACTGAGAATTCGATTAGAAGAACAATGCGACCGAATGTTTGAGACGTTTGCTACTTTGGAATATGTTATAGGACTTGCAGCTTCACTATTATGCCTTGCGTTTGTAGCCGATATAATTAGCGCTCTGATTGGCTAATTATTACCCCGTAATGCCCAGAGGCGGATTATGGACCGGCAAAAACAAAGCAAAAAGCCATATAACAAACAACTTATTGAGCTTTATAAAGCTCGATCGTTCGGTCTTTACGGGAAATTCTCAAACTTTGGGCCTTGCCATCGCTCGGTCAATACCGCAAGGTTTCGGTTTGAGATTTTTCCGTTAAGACCTCACACTTGGTTAATAAGAAGTAAGTATCTGTAAAACATTTCATCTTGCCAACGAAAGCCACTTTTTCAATCGATCGATCAAGAAGTTAGCATCGCTCTGATGTATATCAAGTATATTTACTTCTTTTCTTTTTGCAGATCTGAACTAAGAGTAAAAGTTTACCACTGTCAGAGTCTTCCAATGAAGTTTGTCGGGGGAACGGTGTACACGTATGTTGAAATAGAAATGTTTCCTTTTCATCGCATGACTTCAAGTAAACCGCGAACAAAATACATCAGAAATGAATTTAGTCCAATCTTTAACGATGAAGTTTGCATCAAAATACTAAAAGAAGAAGTGGACGATCAAAATATGTATCTTCACGTCTGTGACTACAATCAGATATCTACCAGGGATTTGATTGGCTCTTACAAGATAAACCTCGATGACGTCAGCTTCAAGAGCAAAGGCAAGGAGACTGTGTACGAGGGAGATCTGAGATGGATTGATTCGGTGAGTCACGCACTATTTTTTTGTTGTATTGTCGTCTCGTGACGATTCAAATGATGGCTGTTAAAAAAACTTCCCGGAAATCGTCGTGAATCGGCTTGTTTAAGGTGTTTGGATCTCAGGGCTTGCACTGCAAGGCATCCATATCACCCATTGTCTGTGTCACAATGCCCAGTTGTTTCTCGCCATACATAATAATAATGCCACCTTTCTTTCGCAACGTCCCTTTTCTACCGTACTGTGTCTGTCTCAGCTTTAGCCTTTTTCCCGCCATAATGCGCCCCATCCGTCCTCCAGTTGCTTTCCCGCCAGAAACGGTCCATGTCGGTCGCAGCGCTAGCTATATATAGCCCTTTCCCGCCAAAACTCCTCACAAAGTCAAAACCTATTTTAGCAACCAACAACAAATTGAATTGTATAAACTCTTGTTCTTGGGCCATCGAAGTTTGATTAAAAATATAACACCAACAGCGGTGATAAACATTGTACTGCAACTTCATAAAACGCGCGTTACAGTTTGGAAAATTGTTATTACTTGGCAGGTTCGTGGTGCTGAGCGAGGAGATATTCTAATATCAATGCGATACTTTGAGGGAAATAGTCAGCTTATTGTCAAAGTTAAGGAATGCAAAGGATTACAACCCTCCCCTGGGAAGGTGTCTTGTAGTAAGTATAATACATGACTCTCCCGGTCTTGTCTGTATTGTTGTTTTTGTTTGTTTGTTGTTGTTGTTGTTCTTCTTCTTCTTCGTCTTGGTTTCCTTTCCTTTCGTCTTGAATGAAAGAATGAATGAATGACTGATTGAGTAAATGAATAAACTTTGTTAAAGTGTCGGGAGGGATTTAGCTATTGCAGCTAACATGTGAACACTCTACCTTAAATTACCTTATAACACAGATTCATATGTGAAGCTTCACCTCGTTCGTGGTTCAAAAGTCTTTACAACAAAGAAAACAAAAGTGATCAAGAAAAACCTTGAGCCAAAGTTTGAACAAGAAATGATCTTCATTGTGGAGCAGGATCTCCTAGACGAAGTCAACCTCGTCATACACGTCAAAGACAAGCCGCTGATTGGTCGAAAACGTTTGATGGGCGAGCTTTGTATTGGTTGCCAAGGAGTCGGTCAAGCTCTCGCCCAATGGCAGCTCATGGTCGAGAAAGAAGTCACAATGTGGCACCAACTTGAACTGTTGAATATAGTACCGGGCAAAACCGATCTTCAGACAACTATGGCGACATTACAGGGGTGGGAATCAACTTCGGAAGACGAAAGCGAGGAAGAAGAAGGAATGTTTACCGGGTTATTGCCTGGCGGCTTGTTTTCTGCTCAGGACAGTAAAGCAACAAAGAAGCCGAAAAAACCAAAAATATCCAAGAAACAGTCAAAGCTTTAACCGCTTCATGGACAAAACTATGGAGACACTGACGCTCTTAATAATTTAAGTATTGAAAGTACTGACACGCTATTGTTTGTCCCCCTTTTGATTTTTATAATGCTGACATTGCCATTTTGTTACTAACTGCACACTGCTAGGCTACTCACTATCTACAACAGAATAGATAGTGAGTAACGTAGCTAATGGAAGAACGGCATTTGTGATAGATCTTTAGCACATTTATACTAATTTCGCTAAGTGCACGATTCCCTGCACAAAATATGACGTCGGAGCCAGTGCTCGATTAGGATGCAACTTTACCACATGCAATAAGCTGAAGATATCGAAAGAAAAGTGTAAGACATGAAATTTTACAGTCCGGGCTATGTCGGCCATAAAATATGACTTCAACATGACTGGATTTTAGTAAAGATACATTGGCTGGGCATCCGCAAGATGTAGTTGCTCTTTACGATAAGTAATATAAACAACAAAACATAATTAGTTGAACGCGAGACACCAAAATGAAAGGACCTGCCGTGTGCAAATTCAACTCAAAATGAAAAACTTAACTGAAATGTAGAAATTACAGGAATTTAATGTTTCAAAATCGTAAATTATATTATTTAGGTTTGTAAATAGCTACCACTTTACTTCTTGTATGTGTGATATCCTAATTTATTCTTATTACATTCACCTTTTTCATGAATGTGAATATTGCGCATCGTACTGGCTGAACTCTGTCGATTTGCTGGGTTAACTACCGAACAACCTCAAAGTTTGCTCAATTAAACTCGCTAAAACCGAATAAACGGCCAAATAATGAACAGCCAAACGAGCACAAAACGAACGAAGGCCCGGCCGAACAAAAAGACGGCTGAGAGTGCAAAAAACATCTCTGCTATGAAATGAAATCAAAACGTATAAAATGAAGTTCCCGCCATTTCATTTAGTTTCGAGAAAGTCGCTTGGGCTGTCCAGGCATCGCGCGTGTAACATCCTCGGAAGAACTGGGTACCATGTTTAAAAATAACTTAAGAGGGATTACTTTAGATAAAGGACCTATATGGGGGATTCACTCTCTTACCTTGATGATCTCTTGTCCAAGCTTACCTACTTCTCGCATGCTCTCACCTTAACGTACGCAAAAGTAGCATAGAATAGGCAATATCTTATAGCAAAGGTTGAGGAGTAAACTACAGCCCACGTTTTTTTAACTATAATTTCTAACCGTAATATCATGAGTATCATAAATGCAATTTATGATTTTAAAAATTAATAGATTTGCTCCTTTTTTTGTACATGTCACGTTTATTTGTGTTTTGCACGAGTTTCTATACAAGCTACAAGTAAATGAAAAAAAAAAATCAAAAACGTATTTCTAAAATAAAAAAGAACATGAATTAATTTAAGATTTTTTCTTCGTTTTTGTATGTTTATTTACGAAAAGGTTGCTAAATAAACGGTCAAAACCATTGAAGTCAATTTTTACGGCTGTGGAAACGGCTTCGAACCGTGATAAAGCACTTCCCAGTATATTAGAAATTGTCCTGAGGCGAAAAGGTTACTGACTTCTTAGTCTCGAAAGGAAGTTTGGGCCCCTTAGAGTATTCCTGAACATAAAGATGGCTTTTGCTAGGGGAGCGTCCACACTAAGCCAGAGAAATTTGAAAACGCAGCATTGTTTATACGGTTAGGCCTACCGTCCACACTAATCCGGCACGAAAATGGAGCTTTTGGAAAACGCTCTTCGAACCGGAGGAATTTGAAAACGCTGACTTTTCGTTTTCGTGTAGACGGAAAACATTTTGAAAACGGAGCTTTTCGAAAACGACGGCGTCACGATAATGAGTATCCCTGACCGACTTTTCCTCAAACACAACTCCAAAATGGCGCGGTGATTGTTGCGTTTTTAAATTCCTCCGGCGTAGTGTGGACCGAAAACAATTGATGCGTTTTCAGGGTGAAACCTCCGTTTTCGAATTTCTCCGGCGTAGCGAAACAACTCATGGCCGGTTTCATATTAGGTGATGGGCATTAGTTGAAGAGCTTTTCTCCTTCCCTGTGATGTGGTAAGTTCTGGCTGGCGCGATTTGTAAGATTGTTTCAATTTATCAAAATTCCCTGAAATATGAATAACAATGAAACAAGATTTCCTGAGAGAATATGCTTCTTGAAACAGCTGTCGAAAAAACAAACTCTTAAAACAATTATTCATTCTCTTGAAAATATCTCTTGACTTCCCGCGTATTGATACCTCCTGGATGCAAAATAATTACAATACCAAGGTTTCATAGTTTATTCAGTTTTTTAAGAAACCGTGATACAATCGCGCTAGCTAATACAAACAAAAATGGTTTTTACTGCAGAGTCGATTTCTTGTCGGGAGTAAATGTACAAAACTCCGTAAACATTTTGATCTATGCAAATCTCAATCGCATGCTGAACTTTGAGATTGTCAATATCACTGAGACATTTAAATGATAAGGGCAAATACTGGTTGTGAAATAGAATAAACAATTAGTGCTTCCCTTCCCCTTGTTATCTGAAATAAAATGTCTTTTAGCTAATTGTAGCGGAGGAAAGAGATGGGATCGAGGGATCATTTTATAACCTGATTTATTGAAGAAATGGAACTTTTGTCCCATTACCGACTGAAAGTTTGATGATATCGGCTGCTCAATTTTTTCTGTAGAATCGTCAGTTCTTACTAGAACGGCAGGATTCCTGTTTTAGAAGAATAAAACAAAAACAAATTGCAAATACGTGATAGAAACAAAATACGCAAGGTTATTGAAATGGACCGAATAGTCCTCACGAATAGGAAATGATATATTTTGTTACAAATCCTCGATTTTATTTTGCCTATAATAAGGCTTTATTTTCTTTAAATAACAGTAGTAATATAATGATAGTGTGGTTTCAAAGTTTTTCTCATCTTAAACAACCAATGATAAAAACCCGCTCGCGACCAAGGATAAAGTTTTATTCAGTCAAGTCTTGTGGACGTTAAAATGGTAGAAAGACGTCTGACTAGGATATTTTGGAATATCACTTCGCTTTGTATGCAAATTTTGAATGGGAACAATTCAATTACTATATCAGGGACTTTTAAGCTTCGTTTACTTTTCATGCTGTTTGTTGATACATCTGTAGTTTCGGCAGCAAGCGTTGTCGAACCTGATTGGTCCACATTTTATCGCGTCCATTGCGTAGCGATCAGTCACTAGCAAAGATTACGTCCGATTAAGACAGTCAGCAAAATTTACCAGCCGCGGAATAAAATGCGGAGGAATATCATGGCGGGAAATCAATACTCGAAGCTTTCACAAGGTGACGAAGAAATTGCCTGCGAGTTTGTCAGACGAGAAAATCAAAGTCACGAAAATGATGCGAGAAGACGTTTGATCACGGCGTGTGTGTTTTGCACGGTTTTCATCATATGTGAAGTTATAGGTAAGTAACTCTTCCAGATATACGGTCCTAGCCGCTGTAATAACAAATAGTAAATGATGCGAGATATCTGCACTAAAAAACCTTTATTCTCTGTTTTATTTCTTACTGCAGAATTGAATACGTTTTTTTCGAAAGCAACGTTTTAATCAATTCATGCAGAAATACGTAACATTTTGAACAAGAAAAAGTTTTTATTCGCCAAAAACGAATATTCTGGTCAATATAAGGGGTTAATTATGCAGAATTTATTTGTCAAATTTAGAGTTCTTGGTTTGGCTCTTAATTCTACAAGTAAGGAATTATTTCCTAACATGCCATAAATTATATTTTTTTATTAGTATACTCAATCTCAACCCAGATGGACTGAACGAGTTGGGATTTGTATCGTTCATAAATATCTTAAAACTGACGGAGAGTTGAAATCCGTCGTAAGTTAAGCGGTTCACAAATTGTAATGATAACGAGGGGTATCTCTTGACAACGGTCTCGCATTGATCATTTCATTCTCAAAACAAGAGCTCTACTTGTTATTTTTCTTTCATAAAAATTATTTATATTTAATGTTGAAAGTTTTCATTTATATTAACACTGAACTGGAATTTAAACCTCGATCTATACACATGCGGTTTCAATGCGGCATTCATAGCATTGTTTGCTATGACAATTTAGTGATAAAAAGCCATTTAAACTTTGGGCCGGGTGTGTTCCTCTTGTTTAAAGTTCTAAATATGTTTTTATTTGCTTGCTTTCTCTTATAGTTCAGCCGGGTTAGTTTATTAAAAAGGTTTTTTGATCGGTATTTCAGTAGCCATGGAACTGAGGACTTTAGATGGCTTTTCTCTTTTGCATTTTAGTGGTTTCTACCAATGAAAAAATATAATTTAAATTACAATGGTTTCCTTGCCCTTTTGACCATTTTTTTTCGATTATTTAATTGAATATCGTTTTTTTAGCGGTTTCACAAAACGTTTCGTGTAATACGTGACCTGAGTCTCAAACGGTACAAATGGGAGAAAATCTCGGCCATCTTTAGAACAGACATTGGCTACTGTTTGTCTGTCACTGACTCGGCGATCTCACTAAAGGAAGAGCCACACTGGGATTGAGCCTTGAAATTCAAAAACTAAAACAAATACAAAAACAAATCGAAAATAAGTGACAAAACTTTAAGAGTGGCTTGTACGAAAATCTAGAGTTTTAAGGTAGCTACGTCTCAGTTTGCGTATCTTGAAAAATTTAGCCTAAAGTTTTCAAGTTTGTCGTTTGAAATATGTTCCTTTGTGGTTTATTATTATACCTTTGGTGTTTTTCACTAACTTAGTAAACTGCTACTTTCACGTTTCGTTCAATTTAAAGGTAATTTTGTAAGTGGCCAAAATAACTCAAAATACCGCGACTGAGCTCCTTTCATATCTGAACCTAAAGCCCGGGCAATAACAAACATATCAAACAGTGCCCTCGTTTCTTTCAGGTGGGTTTCTTGCCAACAGTCTCGCTGTAATGAATGACGCCCTGCACCATTTTTTTGATCTCAACTCACTTCTGATGAGCCTGGTTGCTTCATGGATTGCACGGTGGAAACCAAACGAAAAGAAAACATTCGGATATTACAGAGCTGGTAAAAAATATTTTTTTTAACTCGTTATAAGGCATGTTAATTTTCAGCTCTAACTGACCTTCTTAAATATTCGCTTTGATATACTTATTTTCTCTTGATAATGGCGTCATCATGATTCCGAAACGTCGAGTATTACATCTTTCAGTAATTTTTTCCATGTCTTTGCTTTAGCAAATCTCTTTTGATCAAAAGTTATAAAACATATTTCTAACAACATAATATCTTCGCATACATTAAGGGTGCGTTCCTTTGGGGTGATGTGGATTAGGATCAGTGATCCAAGATCACTCAGATCATGGTTCATCAAAGGAACCGATGAATCCGTGGATTCATCGGTTCCTTTGATGCACCATGACCCGAGTGATCTTGAATCACTGATCCTGATCCACATCACCCCAAAGGAACGCACTCTAAGAGAAGATGAAGGTTGAGAGAGCATATGTCCCATGTAGGCCTTATTTCCAAGGTAATACGCCCTCAGTTATTTTAAGATCACTCGCGGCTTCTGAAATCCAGGAGGGTCTAAAAATAGCTGGTTCAGTGACTCGAATTTATTACTTACGTGGAAAGCCCTGCTTGTTCGACTAATTCATGGTAGGTAAGGTAAAGTCTGCATACGAGCCAAGTGGCCCACCAGGCCGGAGCTTATCCCGGTTTCTGTAGCATGAAGCGACTAGGAGTATTTCTACTCCCCCCTGGATGGGATGCTAGTCCATCGCAGGGTTACCCCCAACATTAAGTTCGCCGGTACCCAGAGGCACTGTGAGAGTAAACTGTCTTGCTCAAGAACACAACACAATGTCCCCGGCCAGGGTTCGAACCCGGACCGCTCGATCCGGAGACGAGCGCACTAACCATGAGGCCACCGCGCCTCTCACTAATTCATACTTTACTCAATACATTACTCACGTAGACAGCCCAAGCTGTTTCACACGCGCATTTTCATTTTCAACGAAACCTTCCACACAACACGCTTGGTAAAGTTATCGATGAGAGGACTGGATACCATGTCTAAAAATAGCTCGAGAGGGATTAACTCCCTTACTCTTTATCTCCTCTTGTAAAGTCACAGGTTGCATGACCCAAGAAATGGATTATGGATGTACTTACAGATTGCAACTGTTTTGTAATTGGCAGAAATCCTTGGTGCATGCGCTGTGATAGCGACGTTATGGCTGCTGACCGGTGTGCTCACGTATGAATCAATTCTTAGACTAACCTCAGGACAAAGCGGTCATCACGGTCACGTGAATTCTGACGCAATGATAGTGACGGCGGCGTTGGCTTTTTGTGCCAATATAACGTAAGTATGCAGATAACTGGAATGTTTCTTTCGATGTCTTTAATCATTTACGTCTTCCCTGAGGGATAAAAGGGCTACAGGGAGCTAAAACAAATCAGCTAATCCCATCTACTCAATAAATGGTTTACAAACCATGATGTTTATTCTGATTTTCAACATCGTCTGCAATCGCCAACTTTTTGCAAAACAGGCCCCAGACTCCATAACTGGCCAAAAACCCTTCTTTTGTTCACTTTAATTTATACGCCTCCTTTCGTCTTGATATTTCATTTTATATCTGCGAACGTAATTGACAAAAGAGAAATTAACTTAGTTTTCCTTTCCTGTTTATAATCCTTGGAAAATAAGTGCATGTTTGAGGTTTCTTTTTCAGCGCCACTGGAATGAGTTATTTCGCTAAAAACTTTGTTTTGAGGGTCGCTCTGTCGTTTGTCCTGTTACCGCTTACTCGACACCTTATGAAGATTGTCCTTATTCTAGCTCTACCTGACTTAGAAAAACAGCTTTAAGCTATACAAGGACAGCTGCAGCGGCACTTGTCATAGGATAGTTTTGTTTCGCCGTGTAGCAAATAAAACTTAAAGAAAATTTGTTCAGCTATACCAGAGATACATCTATGTGTCAAGAAAACATGTCAAGAGAAACATGGCCGTAGTTCCTTTGCTGTCAAAACAAGGCTGTGTTCTCGTGTACTGGTAAACAAACGGTTCTTGTGTACCGGTCCACGAGAACAGAACCAACTCATGATTGGCCACTTCTTGTATGCGTTTCTTCCGTAAGAAAGCGAGCCTTTACATTGATGGATGAGGTTTGATAACAGGCGTTCAGTTAGAAGCGCTGCACACTGAGCCTCCCTCTCCTTCATTTCGCTCCGCCTTTTTTTCATGTTGCGCCCAACTAACTGAATGCTTGGAAGAAGCTAGAGGTTTTGAGCGTCAGACAACGCAGGCAGCGTTCACGCTATGTCGGGGAAATTTGAAAACGCAGCTTTATTTCTACGGTTATTCCTAGCGTCCACACAAATCCGCCACGAAAACAGAGCTTTTCGCAAACGCTCTTCAAACCGCTGAAGAATTTGAAAACGCCGGCTTTTCCTTTCAGTGTGGAAAAAAAACACTTTGAAAACGAAGCTTTTCGAAAACGATGAGGTCACGATAGTCACGTGATTTCCTGACTGAGTTTTCCTCAAACACAAATGTGTAATGTGGACGGAAAACATTTGATGCGTTTTGGAGTGAAAACGCCGTTTTCAGATCTCTCCGGCGTAGTTTGGACAGGGCCTCGGTTTGCACATGATGCATTTCGTTGAAAACATCTAATTGTCTTTTACTTTACTCGTAGAATTATTTGCTTGTTAAACGTTCATTCTCATCACGGAGATCACCATCATGAGACAAGCATGACAGTCAAGGCCGCCATTCTTCACACTGTTGGTGATGTTCTTCATAGTTTTGCTGTGCTTGTTGGTGCCATACTCATCAAAATCAATGTAAGTTGAGGTCAAATTGATAGAAATTTATTCAGTCTTAATTGTCAACTTGCTGTCAGAATCAAAAGATCTGTATGAACTTGCCAACAACCCCACGATTCGTACGAGAAAGTAACTATGACTAAGAGTGTGGTTGCGAATTTAGGAAAGACAACACGGCGATGCGGGTGCTGGCAGTCGGGGTCATACTAGTCGGGAGGCATGACAGGCAACTGTAGTCATGGGTTTCATCGGTTACCATGGTTACCTATAACGAGGTTAAACAAGATTTCGGTTGCTTTTATTGGCGAAAAGAATCTGGAATACAGTGAGAAATCAATAGATCGTTTATTTTATATCTGATTCCCTTGGTTGATTTCTCATTCAAACACAGAGTCGCTCGTTTTCGAGGCAGACTGTGAACTTCATTGAAATAATTTACTGTAAACAGTGTTTGAATAGGAGGTCAGTGTTGGTCTCTCAACCAATCAAATGACAAAACATTAAGTACTGAAAATCCATTTGCCATTCTGTTGTTGTTTTGTTATATAACCTGTCGATTTTCCTTTGCAGCCCTCGTGGGAAATCGCTGACCCCATTATTAGCCTTGTGGGCGCATGTGTGGTTCTCTTGTCCACTTACAGTGTTCTAAGAGACTCTATTAATATCTTACTAGAAGGTATTTTACATAAATTATGCTATTCTTTATTTGAATAATTAGGGAATTTTGCATTATAATTCGTAATAAACCCAACAATAAGTCTCTCAGATTCAATCCGAAGTAGAGGTGACGTTTAATTAAACGCTTATTTTTCTTAAACTTGTCCTAATTTAGTTGTTAGTCACTCAAAAATGATGAAATTTCATAACACAAATTTCTCCACGGTCAAATGTCAGTTAGAAGTTTTTAACCTAATTGAAGGTCTTTGTAAAGTATACATTGTACTCTGTTGATCTTAGACGGTGCATTATGTGCTGTTCTTTTGAATTCTTATATTTTTAAGTTTGTGTTAATCGCACATGGTGCGCATAGACGGTAGCTCCATCAATAAGTAGAATAGATATCTATGTTACTGAACTCGCGTGAGGTCCCTATTGGAAAAATATTGGTCTTTTTGTTTGTTTGCAAGTTTTATGGACCCCGCCGCAGGCGAGGTGAATAAACTTGCGCTGAAAGCAGAACGAGACCAATATTCCCCAATACGAACCGGACAAGCTAGTTCAATAAAGCATTTCTTATAATGGCTATCATGATTTTAAAATTTTGCTGATAAATTAATACATCAATCCTCAGTAAGCGCGCGCCAAAGTTAAGCATATATTTGCATATTTCAGGCCGCTATCGTGAAAGTTTAACTGAAAGTATCCTCCAGGCATAAAGGGAACTTTGTTTGTGCAATGTTTCGGAAAATCAATTTGCTGAAACTATTTCTAAGCGGTCCGTCTTAACGGTCCGTATTGCAAAATTTGGAGCGCTCTGGGAACCACTCTGAATTCTCCTTTTGTCGTGGACTAATTTGCCATACAATAATTTTCAATAATATCAAACTGTGTATTAATTTGTCCAACATTAATTTCAGGAGTGCCTTCAAGCATACGGCTAGCTGACGTAAGAAAAGATTTGACGAGTACTGATCACGTGTTAAGCGTTCATAATGTGCATGTCTGGTCTTTAACCGCTGGCAAAACAGTGCTGTCGGCTCATATGGTCATAGGTACGTTGATATGTGATGTTCATGTCCTTATATGTCCTTATATGATTGTTTTTCATGTGACTGCACGTTTTCTTTATTTTAACATTTAAGTCATATATCGTACACTGCCGCTTATAAGCCCTGGGCTTATACAACTTCGTAAGGGCTTTTAGACGGGCTTATAAACGGAGGGGCTTATATCCGAGGGGGGCTTATAACCGGAATAAAGAAACCGTTTCGAAACGAACTATAGCTGCACATGTCAGTGTTGAACGAAATAGGTAGTTCACTTACTGGTAATTGAGCTTCTAAACATAATAAAAAGAATTCAAAACAAGGAAAGCTAGAGGGGGGCTTATATCTGGAGATATGTTTTGGTTTTCAAGAAGATGGGCAACCCTCTTAATGTTAGTTTTAAGAATTTGATGGCAAATCAATACAACTCCCCCCATGCAGTTGATGATTTTCTAATTCTCCTCACATATACTGACATCATATAAGAAGAAATTATAATTTTGAACAAATCAGATTTTTGAGACTTATCAACTTGGTCACTCTAAGCTCTTTCCCTTTTATTACCGATAATAATTTAACCCAGTTTCTAAAAATACGTCGTTTTGTTTCAACAGATCCTAGAACGGATGTTAACTCGTTGTTATCACTCACAACTCAGAAGATGTGTGACAAATACCACTTTTATCACACGTGTTTACAGCTGGAAATTCGATCAACAGAACGCAGAACTAATTTTCACCAAAATAACTCAGCACAAATCCCTGATCTTAGCAACGACGATTAAGAATCCCTGATTGCAGTGAGTACACCCCAACCGTGAACACTTGATCTTTTTTTGTACATATTCTACGTGAGATTACGTACTGCCCTAACCCTTATAAGAGAATTTATAGCGCGTTTTTACACTGTAAAAACACCAGTTTTGTACATCATCCAAATGAAGAGCTTTCATTTTATAGTTACTAACAAAATGTACCAAAACAAAAAAACGTCAAGTGTGCGTGGTTCGAGTGCCTTAACTGTATTCAGAGTAGCTTTTATTGACAAATAATTTATAAGTGTATTTAGCTACAAGCCTACAATCTCAGCTATGGATTTCTACTGCAGCTAAGTTCCTGAGAAAAAAATATTGACGTCGCAAATATATGATTGAAAAAGATTGAGCAGATACACTGCACGTTTTAAAAACAACGAAACAGAATTTTCAAATCCTTTCTCATCCATAAACTTTGAAATTCTAAGTTATCCCGAGTGTGGGTCGATGAACTTACCTGCGAAAAATGAAACAAAAAATGATTTTATTTAGTCAAAGTACCAACAAAGACATTAATATAAGTTATTTTGCGTTTATAACTGTGTTGTCTGTTTTTGTTTTATTTTGAAAAATGTTCATAGAAAAATGATTCTTGCAAAAAGTTGTCTGGCAACAATTTCAACTGTCATCTGAGAAATAACGAATTTTTAAATGGTAACTGGGATCTGAGATATGCTTGATTTGTTAGCGGATATGAGAAATCGCCGGAAATTTTATCATAAGTGGCATTTTAGCACTCCCATGTAACTCTCTGATATCGTTTCGAAAACCTGTGAAATATACTGAGAGTAGTTTGTAGCATCTCGTCATGTTAGAGGTTATATTACTGATCTGAACCCACCCCTTCCATTGGCACGATTTCCGAGGCTAATCCAGAGTAGGGTGAATTTGAATTTAGGTTTATTACTTTTCAGCGAGCGTTCTGTTTATATTTTGTGTCCATCACGTTTTCTGACGTAGATCAATTCTCAAATCTAGCTGACAAACAAAATGAGTTAACACACTCCTGTACACGAGAAACTAACCGTCTGTCTAACTTTTATAATCCGCAAAGGAGCTTAGTCATGGTATTTGGGGTTACATGTATTTTGGGCGGGTAAAACGTAACCTTTAAATTGAAGGAAACCTGAAAATAGTAGTTTACTAAGATGGGAAAAACACCAAGAGATAATAATAAATCATAAAGGAACAAGGATGGTTAAGGATGGAGAAGATTAACAAGGATTACAGACCATGAACTTGAAACATTTAGGCTAAACTTTTCAAGATTCCGCGCAAACCGTGATGTGGCTCCTGTAACAGGCTACCAAACAACTGATCACAACTGGGCGCCACGGTTCTTCAGCTGTTCATTCTGAAACTGGGCGATACCGGGTTTTTGGCCATTTCCTTATACATGTATGATCGTCAGTACAAAAGTTTGATTGGTTTCAGAGGGGTCTGGTACACCTTTGGAAGTATTTAGTAAACTTTTTTGTGATTGGATCAATGACTCATTTCATGAATTGCGCGTTTTTGCACAAATGATTAAGGCTGCAAACTAAAAACAAACACTGTTTGCTTTTCCACGTGAAGTTGAAATTACAAGTTCTGTCAAAACGGAATCAAACGCAAAACAGCTACATTTTGGGAAGCGTTTCCCGAAACTTTTAAGTTTAATGGACATGAAAATTCAAGCTGACCTATAAATTGAAAAAAATCTTTCAAAGTCCTCGCATGCATGTAAATAAAGCAGCATAGATTAGTCATATACAGTTCCTTTGTTCAACACAACATGCCAGTGTTCTTCTGTTTTTCAGACGGATTGTTTATTCAGAGAACAAAAGATTGAAGATTCACGCTCAATTGAGCTTCAGCAAATATGAATAATACAACAGTGAAATTATTCTAACGGTAGCAAAAAACTGGCGGTTTTTTTTCTGTTGTATTTATATTATCACAGACCGCGCTCAACTGATGGACCAAAGAGATGTAGTGATTTATAGAGGCCTTGGAAATGGCTTGCTTCCAGGCTCGCCATGAATATGGCGAAGCTTGGAAGCTAGTTTAACTGTAAGGAGGGATTTTTACAGAAACTTGGGTGAGCGCGTTTCCGTAATATCGCGTATTGAAGTCGAATCATTTGGTCAGCCAGCTAATAAACGAAACGCGTAAGGTGACTTGGAAGGTTAAATACCGATTTAAATTGCACCAGGTAAGTTGCTATCTGTTTGTTTGGAAGTTTAGTAGTTGTTTTACATCGACTAGTCTCTCAACGTGAACAAGTTTAAAATTTTAACGGTAAAATCCGAGTCTCGAAAGCAGCACTTAAATTTGAATATTAATTTATAAGTTTTTCTGCCGAAAATAGATCGAAGTACCTTCTAATAAAGTAATATTAGGATGTATTTTTAATTTTTAGAATGATACTTCGACGATTTATTAGTTTAAGACTTATTAAGCAGTTGCAAGTAACAGAGACTGCGGAACTATTTCAAAAGAATGTTGATTCTATAATTGTAGTCTAAAAATGCACTAGAGGTCTTCTGTAGTTCATGTGAAATAGCGTACTTCCTTTTATTTGGATGTTATTATCAGATAGTCCGGGCTTATTTTGAGTTCTTACTTCTTTCGAATATTGCTAGTTCGTCAGCCACGAAATTACTGAAGTAACAGAAAAAAAAAAAAAATACATCCTTTGATTAATAAGGACTACTAAAATGGTTCGTGTTTTGGCGCCAGCTCAGGGGCAATCCGCACAAACACGGCAAATAGATCGAATTCACTGTCACCATTAAAAGAAAATTTATTGCTAAGTTTATTCCGTACTGGATTTCAAAACTATTTGGTTATACTGATTTGTGCCTAATTAGTATGTTAATAATGATGTCACGCAACGATTACCAATTATAAATTTGGCGGCAACTGTGTGCATTGAAGTGTCAATCGCATTACTAGCAATCCAGACAGAGTTTTCGATTTCGTTCTGTCCTTCTCCTTGATTTTTAAATACTCTTTTTAATAAACTTCATTTGAGTCGAACCAGAACTGTTCTGTTTCATTCAGGTGATTCAGTACTCAGGGTATACCTTTCTATGCTAATATAATTATTTCCCTCATTAATAACAATTACTCGAGCGTAGTAAAATCAAGTGCAGTTAATCCGGAACTGTGTAGTCTTTTACTCTTAGCCTTTGTTAAGTGCTAGAACTTTCTCTGTACGATTCTTCTTCTCTAGTATCGAGGATATTTTCTGACGAAGTTGTGGACTTGTAACAATGAAAAGGACTAATCATAATCACTGCTGTTTAGCTCGTACACAGAAGTTTTTTTGCGCCAAATTCACTCAACTGAGACTGTAATTAACTCCCCTATTCCAAAGAATAAAGTTCAACCAAAACTTTAAGGTGCAGATAAAAATAATTTTTGTTGCTATGATCGGTCTAGAGACTCTAGCAAGACCAACTGGATCATATTTCGAGTTTGAAGTGAGGAACACTGATTTCTCGGTTGCCGGTTGTGAAGTTTGCGTCATCTCTAGTTTCCGTAAGAAAGATTAACAGCTGAATTTTACAATGTAATTAAGTGTCGATTTAGATCTGCTTAATTAATTCTCTACCTTTACTTTCTAATATTTTAACTCCCGAGTTATAAAGAGATTTATCCCGAGGGGGAACTTCGGACGGGGTTGTTCGTCGTACCTTTTAGGGATCAAAAGGGCAATTTTGGTACCTCTTGGGGTGTTCATGCTCAAAAGGTCCACAGTGGGAGCTTTCTCGATACTTTTTAGGGTATAGCGCCAAATAAAATATGCCAGGAGATAATGGTACCTCTTGGCGGTGAAAAACATTTCAAGCCACGTTCACAACACCGAATCTTGGTACGTCTTAGGAGTTCTTTTCAAAATTTCCGACCAGCAACCCGTCTTATTTTATATCAATCTTTTATATATAAATCGTCTATTTTTTGTAAATCTCTCACCGGGAGATTTATGCGATAATCGATTTAAGTTTAAGTCAGTTATTTCGGGCGCGAAGTTAACAGAACAAAGAAAAGATAAATGAATTCGGAATATAATTACACATGCATTCATTGGCCGATTCATTCTTATGTTTGTATTAATACCAGTGAGTACAACTTTAAAATTTAGCACTGAAACTTGACAGAGATAGCCAGAGAGCGGGTTAAAAGGAGAGTTAAGACGAAAATGTAACTTACATCTTATGCATCTTCTCCGCCTTGCAATTGATTGTTTTTCTTTCTTCATTTTTCTTTGCTTTTTCTGTTTCTTGCTGGAATGAATATCCCTGTGATGTTATTTTAAGTTCGGAGGATGTAATGTTCATAACGTCACAAGCGTTAGGCCGCGAGTCCCCTCCTTGATAGCTTAGGTTTTCTGTCTCTTTTGCGCTTTGTTTATTATCCTTTCTTGACTTTCCTTGAGTCTGGTAGAAAGGGGGCTGAAATGGAAAGAGATGGGGGGTGGGGGGGTGGGGGGACACTCCTATATATAAGCTTTCTGGTATGTCCCGCTGTGAAGGGTATCGTTTTCGGGCAATTTAGTCTGGGATAGGGTATGGAAGTCAGACAGTTTTGTTTAAGAATAGGGTATAATTTAGCGGAGACGTGGCCAGTGTATAAATAATTTAGTCTAGAACAGCGTCCTTTACCCGGGGGTCTATAATAGAAATTGAAACCCAAAGTGACTTTTTAAGATATTGGTTTAGTTAACGTATGTTAGACTACGATAGTGATAAATTTCTTGTTGGAAAACAGCTAGTCTGGGCTTGGTTAAGGGTTTTTGGTGCCTAGTCTAGAATAGTGCGGCAAAATCAAGCTGATTTTAGTGTCCCAGCGGCACACCCCTGCCCAATTATGTACAGAGTTCTCCCGGGGGCTGAAACTCACTTGATTCGTTCCTCTCAGGGAGATTCAAACCACGTGATCATGTTAGGAGTGGATGCGATTCTTATTATCATAGTCAGCCTGGTGCTTTCGTTGGTGATCGTTTTATACATTGCCCTGGTATTGAAGTTCGTAATGAGGAAGGCGAAGGAGAAGAGCGTTCCTAATGACCCACAGACCTCTTTTATCGAGCGCATGTCTGGGTGGCATCCCTTTAGAGTGGCAAATACCAAATGTGTACCTATACAGCCCAGGACGTATGATGAACTTAAAAAGGTAAAAACTAAAAGTATTTTTTGATGAGTGCGCGGCTAGGATCTGCTAACAAATATCTTGCGAAGGGAGAGATCTGGGAGCGAGGTTAGCTGCAGTTACTTGATCATTCTTTCTTAATTTATTTACCCTCTTTTATTAAATTCAAGACAAGTTTTCAAAGGATACTTGGACGAAATTCGCTCACGAAAGGATGTGGGGAATCGTAATCAATGAGGGTTTTTATATAAACCACTAATCACATAGAAAGATCATGAACTGATTATATTTCACGGATAGTCTTCAACTTGCGATTGAAGTTTTTGTCTTGATCGAACATCAAATTCTTAGAACTAACGTGAAAAGAAATGCGTGAAAATGAGTAAGGAGAATCGATATTGTGAAGGTGACTTTCATTGAAGGCGTATTTGTAACAACCCCTTGCACGTCTTTATGTCAAGAGCTGGGCTCCTGTTAATTTATGTCAATAATGTGGATTGATGAGTATGAAGATTCTTTGCAGAGCGAGGAGAAGTTAACGGAGACAGGATCTATGACCAACTCACCTGAAAAAACCGCCGGCAAGATCAAACTCTCGTTGCAATACGACTCCATGAGGTAATAGGGTTCAAGACACCTACAGAGCACTTCTTCTCAGCTACATAAAAACGGTTTATTTGTCTTGATGGCCTAGTCAGCAGTCAAAACGGACATTAATAGAAATGTATGGGGAAATATTTTGACCTTGGAAAACAGACTCAGGCTTTAACGACTTGATATGGCACGAATCAAAGCCTGATTATTTTACAAATAATTTCATTTCTGATTGGTAGCAAAACTGTAGTTTGTACAGTCAAACTTCTATTAAGCGGCCCTCTGTTAAGTGGTCACCCTCTATTAAGAGATCACCATTCAAATTCCCGAAATTCGCTTCACGTATTTACATCTCGATGCGGCACTGTTTGGACTTCCCGATTGGCTAATTTTACTGTAATTCCCCTCTGTTGAACGATCAACTTGTTACATTCGGTGGTCAATTGGAGCGCAGTTTTATGGTCACGAAGAACTCTCATTGGCTCTGAACAAAGTCAGTGACTTGCTTCACCAAATTATGCAACCCTAAATCACAGACGACCATAAGTGATTTTTTCACTTCATGTTAAGTGAGATGCCGAAACTGCCAATGATCCGCTTTAAGGCAAAGACGCTCGACGCTTGCCTTACGAACGAAATTACTATAAAATCTGTTGACTAGTGCGCGGACTCCTTAGATATACTTAGCGTTACAGTTGTTAGCACAATAAATGTAGAGTGCGCGCTTACTTTTGTTTTCTTGTTCAATTTTTTGCTCTATAATGCGCCGCTAAATTTTGATCACCTCTTTTAAAAAGTCAGCCTCTATTGAACGGTCATCTGGATATTTCCGAAGGGTGACCGCTAATAGAGATTTGACTGTAATTGTAAATTGCAATTGTTTACCGTTCAAAGTTTCTCAGGTCCTCCAATTTGCTAGCGCTTGTCGCGATTTTTGCTCTCGCTCTACGGAATTTATGCCTAAAACGATAAATAAACCAAAAGCAGTGAATAACGTCCATTTTTTCTTTTTATTCATTCCCAGGTCTACTCTAATGGCCACCATACACAAGGTTGAATTACAAGAAATTCCATCCTCAAAGGCTGATGACGAAAACTATTACGTCACTCTCAAAATCCTGCCACAAAATCACCGCTCATTCCAGACCAAAGCCGTCAAAAAAAGCAAAAGCCTCGAGTTCAAGGAGCGGTTTGAATTTCGAGTGGCGTACGAAAAGCTTCACGCGCAGAGTTTGAAGGTGACACTATGTAGTTTCGATCGCTTCTCACAACACGAGCCTCTTGGTGACCACACAGTGCATCTCGCTGATCTAGAGGCGCGCGGGCTCAGCCTTTCAAGGGAGATATTGCTGTTTCGTGATATACAAACGGTTCAAAAGGTAATGAACACCGCCGTATCATAGATAACCCTAACAACAAATTTAAACCTACTACAGCCGCCGAACATTTCCTGTCCTCTCCTAACCACACTACTAACGACATGCAATTAATCCCCATCGAAAAAATCTTTTCGAACCGAGACTCTATCCGTAAGGTCAGGGAAGCTTTTTTAATTCAAAAAGGCAGAACAATTGATCCTGATGGTCTGAACATCCGCGAAGAAACATATTAATTGTTTCCATTTGTTTTCTTTTATTATGTTATTTTATTTTACCGTATGCTTATCCTTAATTTACACTATCAATTACTTTTACGTATTTCCGGTATTACGTAAATATCGGCTACATAAAAACACGTCCCAATGTAAAATTTTCATTGTACCTGAAGAAGGCTGGTTTGGCCAGCCGAAACATAGTACACCTTCAAAAAATCATCCTACGTTATGTCGGTTTTTGCTTTTGTATTCTTCAAAAGGTAAGGTCGCTGGAAAGTCCATGATTGGTTGGTTGGGCAGTCTGTCCACAGACGTGTTTTTGTTTTGCGATTTTTCGTCGAGCGTGCGCGGAGCGCGAGAGCGTCTTTGTCTAGCCCCATCCCTTGCGTTTTGGCTCGTTTATTTCTCACGCGCCGGGTTAATGTTTTGCTAAGTTCGACGAACTCGATGAACTCGACGAACTCAAGACAAAATATAGCAGTCAAGTCATTCGACTTACTCCAGAAGTATTGAGGTATGCAGAGTACCTGGAATAAAACGAATATCTTCTCCTTCTCTTACATTGTGCTAAAGAATCATTCACGATTCCCTGATGTAAACGGTCCCAGATCAGCTGGTATAGGGAGCCAGGCATTCAATGGAGACATCCCAGGATTGAGGGAATCCCAGGGGGGGAATGCATGTTTCCTTGATCCCTTGAAAGATTCTCATGTTCTCCCCTGTTCCCTAAAATCGTCTCGCCAAAGTTTCCGTGGATAGTAGAGATATTCCTTGTTCCTTTAAATTAATCCCAAAAATATCTCTTGTTGTCTTGAAATAAATGATAATGTTCCCTTTCCCCCCCACCCACCCCCCCTGGGAGGCTCTCAGGATTTGTAGACTACAATAGTCACAACGGGCACCTGTCTGATGTAATTCTATCTTCTATTTTCTATTTTAGGCAACGGGTGTTCTTGGGGAGTTAATGATTTCCCTGGGATATCTTAGACTCACCGAGCGATTAACAATTGTGGTAATCAGAGCAAGAAGCCTCGCTGGAAGTGAGGACCAAATAGACCCAGGCAAGTAACGATCTGTTAGAGCAGTGATCGAGATCTAGCTTCTCTATAAACATGTCTAGGAGACAGGTGACGATAATAAAGAAATTATCAACCATGGAATATCAGCTTTATCTGCCTCCAAATTCTCAGAAGTAGCACTGCCGGAAAGAAATGTATGGTGATCGGTTAGGAAGATTATTGTTTTAAGATTTGGGCTTTGTTGAACTAGTCGGTAAAGTTAATGAGGGGTTTGCTGTCTGCATCACGAATTCATTTAGCCCTGATAAAACTCGTAAAGCCAACGTTCCAGCCCAGTGGCCCATCGAACTGCCGCTTATCTCTGGTGTTCGTAGCATGAAGTGACTAGAAGTATTTCTACTCCCTCCCCCCCGCCACCCTGGATGAGATCTTAGTCTATCATAGCGTTACCCCGGCATTAAATTCGTTAACACCCCGATATTTTAAAACCAGAGTCTTGCCAAAAAAACACAACACAATAATCCCAGCCCAGACCACTGGATTCGAAATCTAACACACTAACCACTATGCCACCACGCCTCCCAAAGCCATTCTGAAGTATAAAAGGGGCAATTTTTCTATTACATGTGTTAAGTAAAACGGAGATAGCACGAACATTTTGATGTGAGATTTTGTTACCTCTTTTACAGCTGTTTATGTGGAAGTCTCTTTGATACACGAAGGAGGAATACTCAAGCAAAAGAAAACAAATATCAAAGAGCCTAACAGGAATCCAGTGTTCAACGAAACGCTTACATTTCACATCCCAGTCGGGATCTTGCATCAAACAAGTTTCATGTTGTGCGTGAAGAGCCCAGTTCTAAAGGGGACTGAGGACAAGTTACTTGGGAGAGTCTTTCTTGGACCAGCAACTACCGGGAGTCAGTTTGATCACTGGAACGAGATGAGAATTAACAGCAAGCCAATAGCCCGCTGGCATAAGCTGCTCGATTGACAGCTTAAGTGTTTCAAATAGGTTTTCCTAATGAATGAACATCAAGAGATTGATGCTGTTTATGCTTAAAAGACCATAGTCAGCCACACCTCCGTGTTTTTGTTTACATGCCAGAGTTTGGCTATTATATTTCATTCGGAGCATTTTGAAACGAAGGAAATCACTGTCATTGGAAACTACTAAGCTAGTTAAACATACTTTCAGGAACACAACTTACAGTAAAGCGATAAGATGTCGCTTCACCAAGCAATATCAATAATTTCGATGGCATCGAAAATGGTGGAGGCTAACTAGAGTCGTTTACGATTGCTACAGCGACACATGCTTGATAAGTAATATGTTTATTGAATTTCTTTTATCAAGTTTCTTCTTCTGTGGACAAGTTATATTTCTTTCCTTTACCAACCCATGTTTCAAAAGAACACCTCAGCATATAGGGTACATATATATATCTTCAAATTTTGTTCTGTTGGATTTGCATGGCGTGTAAGAAAGTTGCTCTACTTTCCACAGAATCCCCATATTCATTAAGGTTGTTAAGGGCAAATACCATCAGCTGGGAGTTATACACATTTATCAGATGAGAATTGATCGATTTCTTCAGAAATTGTCAAATAGTTTGTACCTGGGAGCTCAGTGAATTTCAAGAGAACCCTGTTGTTGTAAGCAGGCTTAAAAAAGTGAGTGAAGGAATACAAATCGTGTTTTCACTTCATATTCACTTTCAAACAAGGACGTTAGAGACAGTTAACCTTTCTCAGTTTTCTTCCGTTTTACGCAGTGTATAATGTCTGAGGAACAAAACAATGTTATGGGTTACCGTGGCAAAAATTTAATACATCGCAGGACTGAAGCTAAATCCAAAATTCAAATTTGGAGCGACGCCTCCTGAAAACTGTCATTTGCTATATTCTTGAGTGTTTTAGCAAACTGGATGAGGCGGAAAGCTGGAGCAAAAGCACATTTACGGCAACAATCTCAAGACATATTACATACTAGACATCAATGGTTTTGTGTCCAGTTAAATCAGGGTTTTGTAAAAAGCAAATATAGCGTTTGATTCTGCTTGAAGTGTTGCATCGATGCAAATTTTTGGATAACCGGATATTAAAAAAAATCCGAGGCAAGTAAAAAAGAATTGAAATTGAAAAGCTGCTGTTAGGTTTTTTAATTTTAGTTTTAGATTGAAGAGCTTAGTCTATTTTATTCCTGATCAACATTTCTTCAATACCAATCGATGTATTTTGAATTCCGTTCTTAAAAACGTTGAATGGGAGAAACGGATAAGAGTTATAACCCTGCATTTTTTTAAATTTCTACAGCATTTCAAAGAATAAAATTTTGAAAGAAATATGTCTATCTTATCCTAGGGGAGTGTTTATGTAACGTTGAGGTGCCTGGAAATGTGGTCAAACTCTGTCTCGAGTGTTTAATATATCTTCTCAATGGAAACAAGAACGCCGGAAGGAGAAAAAACAAACGGAAAAACAAAATTGTAAAAATCTATGCTAACTTACTACGGCAAGATGACTTTCATTGTATCTTACTTTTGAAGTATTTCACAACTGCTCCATCACTTTGGTCATCCAGAATAGCTTTACCTACGAGTGGAAGAAGATTTATGTACGTCTCCCCTAGATGCAACAAAAAAGAGAAAGGTTTAGTGAGAAAGGGAACTGTTCAAGAGGCCACGGCAGAGGGATGCAATTTTCTGAAAACCTCTAACTACCCAAAAAGCGGTATAAAGAATTTTCCTTTCCGCCTTCGTCCTATTGGTTGACAATTTGCTATTCAGTACAGTAATGTTACCTTATTTTTCTTCGAAAAGGCTTATTTCCTTGACCCCTTTGACATTCTTAAACAACACACTTTATTTACTCCATTTAGTAATTTATATATATACATTTATTTCAAATGATTTTTTGAAAAATTAAAGGTTTACCAGCTCCCTTTCATAACTAAAAAGCTCAGCTAATCAATGTTCAAGCCGATTTCATTAAAAAAAAAGAAAAACACTCTCTAGTGTGTGTCGATCAGCTTCAGTGTAAGGTGTCATTTTTCAGAACTTCTGGGCACTGATGTATTCTCATGATCACTAGCTAAAGCCTCTTCCAGGCGTTCAGTTAGTTGAGGCACGCAGCGCGAAAGTTGGCGTACCCCTTTTTTTCGCGCTGCGCCCTTTCCAGATATAGAAACAAAAACATGCCAATTCCCAATGTTTTGATTTTACATAATACACGTCACATCATCCCACAGTAATCGTAATCTGACACAGACGCACCATTCTCGTATTTCACTCGTTTACAGGACGACGGCAATCTTAAAAGTAGTTTTGAATTTTGTGCCCTGTGTTCTGGTTATTTGCCTTAGAACAACTAGAAGATTTCAACATTTCAAGGTACTGTCGACATTTCCTCTAACTTAAAGTTTAATGCGGATGAAACTCGTGCGGTATGATTCAGTCGAAACAACAGCGGAAACTGCTTTCGTAAAGCATGATGGAAAGATTTGTATTGTTTAATTTCTTTACGTTTTGAAACAAATCTACCTTAGTCATCCTAAAATATAAAACACATCGATTTGAACATTACATATTTAACGAATAGTTATCATTTTTTACTGGGTATCTTTGCAATGGCGCAAAAAGCAGTCGACGATACATTGGCGATACAATTCTCACTCTTTGACTCATTTGCTATTTACAGAATTTTGCCTACATTATAGCCTTGCTTTTACTTCAATGTCATTTCTCAGTATGTTATCTAAATTATAGCAGAACTGCGTTGTTTCAGTACTTGCTACACGCGAAGAATCACAACGTAAAGTGAATTAATTAATATTTTCTGTGCGCGCGTTTAGATTGCTTAGAAAGAAAACATGGAAAAGGCGAAGTGCATTCCCTCGTTCTTATCACCATTGACATCCCTAAATGACCACTGGAATGGGCTAAATGCCAGACGAAGGTGGATATGAGCGAGAATTACTATATCATTTGTTTTTTATTAGGTCCTGACCGCACGCGATAAAATATTTTACTTTATTTCGGAGAAAACGAACACACACGGTTATTATTTTCTCTACGATCAAGTTTCGTGTGGAGTTAGTGACAGTCACGTTTTCTTTTTCGTGGCGATAGCGATTAGTTGATGCGTTCTCAGCTAAATTGTTAAAGGTGTAGTAACCGTTCAAGATGATAGACCGAGTTTGCAATCCACTCAACAATACTATGGAGGAGTGGCTGGGGCAGAAAGAACACAAACAGAAAGCGCCTGTGCGTTTATCCCAACTCGAACACCTTGCTTAAAGCGTGCCGGCACTCCTACGACCCTTGTGACACTAAGAGAACGTCTTACAGAGAACATATTGGTGGTTATTGAGGCTGGACATGGTTCTACTATTTGCGAGCAGCGTCTCCTTCGAAATCGAAGGCCGACTCTGCTCGTACTGTATGGTTAAACAGCCTTTCAATTACTGCGGAGGCCGACCAATGTAGTGTTGGGTTGGGTGGAAAAGAGGGTTGGTGTGTTAAATTGGGGGCTTATTAAATAGGCCAATCTAAAAATGGCAAGATTCTACTTTGGCCTAGAGACTCGTGGAATAAAACAAAACAAATTGCTGATTTCTCTAACAACCTCATCACCCTGTTATTTCCCTTAGCTTTGCTGGCAGGTTAAAATGTAAATATATCGAGATAATTTTCCACTGAAAGCGCTGTTATTTATATGACCGAGAAAATTACTTCATTGTTATTGGCTGAAAGCAGGCAAATCTATAGCTAACTTTTTATTTGCTATGCAGTGCAAATAAAAGCGCGCGCATTCGACATTTTCTCGGTCGTATAATAAACGAGTTATTATTTGAAAAAAGCTAGACGAGCAATTTATGATTTCCACTACTCGTGATATTTGAAAATCTTTCAAATTGCACTTGCCTAAAAGCTCGCGCAATTTTGAGAGAATTTTTGAATATCACTCGTGGGGTAAATCTTTAATTCTACTCGCATTTATGTGATTACCTATACTAGTGTACATGTAACAGATCGGTAATTACCGTCAATACCTTGAGCACAATTTCCCGCCATTGGTTGCACGTCTTCCAAAAAGCTCACGGGTAACATTCTTTCTGACTGCCTTAATTTCGTTGTAGCTTGTTTTAATGCCGGTAGGTTCTGAAAATTCCGTGGTTCATCAAGAGATTATCCAACTTAAGATTTTCTTTCCTCTGTCCGATATAATTGGAAATGAGGTGAAAAGACGAGCGAGTCCTTGTGGTGCTACAAAAAAACCCTCCAATATCTGAAAGGAGGGTGATCTACGTCTCTCGATTCTAAAAAACATGTCACATTTCGTCGTTTTCCCAAACAATAGAGAGCTTGATTAATTTAACAGCGTTTAATTCCAAATGAAAAGACGAAAAATTAGCCGCCCCCGTTTGCGTTATCCAAAATACGCAGAACTTAGTCATTTCACGTTGTTGTTTTGCAGAGGACGGCAAAAAAATGTGCAAAGGTTTATAACGCACGTGCACAGCTAGCGTTCTGCTCATCAATTAAACCTTTTGATGGCGTTCTTGTTGCCGTTGGATAAGGCACCAGCGGTATTTTATTTGAGGTGAACAGTACCTTATGTAAGACGTAATTCTGGTTTCATCTTAGATCTTGATATTTTTCGCTTTATGTTCAAATAGCGCTATTTACAAAATAGCTGTGGCTTTATATGAATTAAAACACCAAAAACTATCATTCACAAATTAGTGTCGCATCAACTTTTTAACGGTTTATCTACTGTCCGTTAAAATTATTCTGGACTTATTTTGTTATTTATTATTCTCTCCCGCAGCCTTAGTTCTTGCGAACCGATATCTTAGTTATATTGTTGAGTTTTCTATAGAATAACATATTTAATCGCTAATACAATATTTAAATATCGACTTATCATTCTCTAGTCACTTGGTAACTTTTGTTCATATGAAGTTCTATTTTCAGTTCAAATTGAATACGTCGTTTTAATGAAAAATCTTACCCGGAGGCCAAAAATTTAATTTCAGTGTTGCGTAATGCTGTTTGCTAATCTTACTTCACTTAATTTATACTGCATTCGCCTAACCTAATTAATATTAGTTGTGCTTTCTCTCTGAAAAAGCAGTTTCTTTTCGATCAGTGTAGTTTCACTTAAGTTTTTTATCCCTCTCTTAGCGAATTGCTTGCCCTGGACGAATTTTCTAGGACTTCGTGATTTTTCCGCATTCTGGCAAGACCGACGGGTTAGAACACGCGCTGCGTGCGTAATCTTATTGGTGTTTACGTTACGCTTTGTTCAAATCAAGCGAACTTAGGGAAAACGTTACTATTTTGCAATTCAAATTAGCCTAATAATGTCAACATGTCTTGAAGCCGTTGGCCCATTAGTATAAATCGCAAAATAACGGGAAGTTTGAAAATCCAGCTGATATCCACTGTGGAAAACGTCACTTAGATTCGCCATGTGAAGTTGAAATGATTGCAAGAGAATAAGAAAGTTGTGGTAGAGATGTCTTCAAAATGGTTTATTCTCTTGCGAGAATTGGTAAGTCAAATTATCAGGCTGTTGTATGTGACGGAATTGAAACAGCTTTGGTATGAGGTTGATATTATTTTGCTTTGAAAATATCTTGCTATCGTATGCACTGTCATGTGATTTCTACCCGTGTCTAGATCTCTCCGTAGCTTTGGGGTGGAGTAAAAAAAATCGCGGCACCTCGCATTTCGTACAGGTTTTGTATGACTTAGTGAGGCTTGTAATTTTCAACGGCTTTATTAATTTTTTTAAAGCTCATTTATGTAAATACACTTGTATTTTTAGGAATAACAACACTTCTGACAATTCAACATATATTGTTTCTATTCCCAACAGATGTGGAATCAAACCTAGAAATCTTGTTCTTTTCACCTCAAACCAAGCCGGAGAAACTAAATTTTGAAGATCGAAAGCGGAATTTTGAAATCCTAGACAGTTGTCTATTAATCAGGTGAGTAAATTGAGCAGCGACGGGTTTTTTCCACTCATGATTATTTTGAACGTGGTTAATAGATGTTTTAGTCGCCCTCTATTTCAGAAACGTTTGAATTAACACAAAGTGAAATAATATTTAAAAGTAATGAAACAAAACGGTTTCACACTTAGGATTAATTAAAATGCTGAGAATTGTGTTTACTAAGTCATGTAAATAAGGAATTTTTAAATGCTGTGGGGTTTGACTTGTTTGCAGGGCTCCTTACTGAGTTCTTGATTCTTGCTTTTTTTTTCTTTTAATTCTTCACTCAAACTTCGATCTAATTAAAAGCGCAGTTTTTTCCTCTTCTTAACGAGGGAATAAGTTTTAAACCGCTCAACATGATTACCACGTATGCTCAAATAATTTCATCGTGGAGCTGTTTTCATTTTACCTAGGCCTTTTGCAGCAGCTGGCGTTATGCCACAAAAACAAAATAGGTAGTATTAATAACTAGTGAAAATTTCGAAATAAAATAGTTTGAGAAATTAAGCAGTGGGATTATTTTTCTCTGTTTTTCTGAAGTGGAGAATGGTTTGTGGGCGAAGGTTGTTCCAGTTGGATTACACTTGATGCTTTTACTTGAGACAGTTTGTGTCTGTTTACATATAATCAGCGCGAATAAAGATAATCAATCTTCTTGATAGATCTCCAAATTCTCCGAACTGAAATGAAAACAAATATAGAAAAATCAGCAAGAAGAATTGAAACTCCGAACTGAAAAATGACTTAAATATAAATGGAAAAGAACTGCGAAAGGAACCGAAAATTTCCTCCGTGCTGCGTTCGCAGCAACATTTTTCCGTGTTCGCAAAGTTGCTTTAAAACTTCCTGTTTTTGTTCTGCTTTACTTAAAGATTTCAAGGGTGAACTTGCTTTTACATTAGTTCAGCTGTGTATGCATTCTAGTTTTTTTTTTGTCCAATTTCGTCACCAATCTACGAATAGTACAGCGAGTTTTGGCCACGCGCCAGGCTCCATGTTTTGAAAAAATGGCGGGAATTTCGTTGACCGTGTAAACAAAAATAAGTTACGAACTTTATATGCTTTTCCAATTTTTCTGGTAAGCAGCAACATTTTAACGTCACTAATGGAAAGCTGGTGTATTGTTTTCGCGGGGAATAATTTTTTTTGGACAAAATTAACCTAAAGACGGTTTCCGAACCCTTTTCTTTTTCCGCGGTATACAATAAATTTCGGTGCAAAGACACTTTTTCCACAAACACTCTTTACATATTGCATCAATATAAGCAACCTACTGAATATATAAGCAAGGGAGCCTCTCAGCAGGCAGGGGGAGCCTTCTTTTCTTAACAGTGAAGTACAAAAAAAAATTCATGCTTGCCCACGTGTAACTAAATCAACCGAGCGACATCCTCGCGTACCTTATTACAGTCCGCTGTTCTTTCCACTATTGCAGCTTGCATATTAACCTGAGCCCGAAAGTAAGGCTAGGGATGTTGAGAAAGCTGCGCAGTACGTTTTCCAAGCAGAGTTCGTCTTCAATTTCCATTCCGCATCAATCTCATTCCCAAGTTGACGCGCTACGAGGATTATGACACCTAACTGTTTTATTACCTTTTTTTAAAAAAAAAACCTTTTTTCTAAATAACTCGGGCGCGGCTTAAGATTTTACTTCCATTTTTTCGGAAATGTTCAATTTTATAGCGACAAAAGTAACCCTCTCAAGGTATTGTGTAACCTTAAATGAGCGCTCTCGCTCGCTTAATAATTCAGGCCCTTACAGTAAAAGGGCCTGGAAGCAGGTTGTACGTCAGCAGTTAGCGTTGCATGTCATTCTATGACGTTCAAAAAATCCGCCAAATCGAGGAAGGGAGGTCCTAGGTACTACACTGGGACTTTTATGACGTGTATAGTTTCAAAGAAATTGAATATCATGTCAATATCTGACCTCTCCTTGCCAGAAGGATTATCATGCTCTCCTGTAGTCCAGTCCCGTAGTCCAGTCCTGTGGTCCAGTCCTGTGGTCCAGTCCTGTAGTCCAGTCGTTTAGTCCATTCCTGTAGTTCACTCCTGTAGTCCACTCTTGTTCCTAAACTTTCCCTCTTCAGCACCTATATAGAGCGGGGAGTGGGGAAGAGAGAGTAAGGTACTGGACTATTGCTCTTGCATCATCATAATTGTTTGAGGTGTCACTGTGTTCTTAAAAGGGAAATTCGCACTTCAAGTTTGATCGTGAAATTGTTAAGCAAAGTGGTTCTGGTAAATTATTTAACATTGGGCTACTTTGCGTAATAGCCCAGCAAGGCCTAGAACAGAATTAAATCAATATGATATAATTAAATAATTTACCCTCCGAAATTTCTCGAAAAAGGAGTTGTCAATAAGAACGCTTTGAAAACTTGTGGAAAGATAATCAACAAAAATACTTCTTTTTAAAATGAATGGAGTTTGTTTCCGCTCAAGGAAAATTCAAAGGAAAGATGAAATCGCCAGAAGCTAGACCAAGCTAGTCGCTAACAGATTGAAGATATTCTTTTCCGCTGTCTAAGGAGTTGTAAGTGTAGCAGTTTTTGGTTTCGCTTTTAACCTCAATTATATTCAATGGTTTTTGTATCATTTTGCGTTATAGTTTGCAGTAAGTAATATGATCTCAATAAGGAGAACTCTCGCCTTAAAATAGTATTTTAGTAAGTTTTAAAAAGGCCATATTTTTTTTATAAAGGGGAATACATGTAGCCGATGTTTAAGGCTGGAGAAAATGACTGAGTGACGATAGCGCTTTAATCCGACGGAATTCGACTCAAATCTGATGTACCATATCGTTTAGATGTTCTCCGAGCTTGGAAATCGAGTTTCTTGCAATGTAAATAAGGGCTGTGTAATATTTTTATTTTTCACTGGGGTCGGTGCGTTGAATTTCAAAATTGAATAGCAATGTAACAAAAAAAGAACTCTCTACGCAAAAAAAAAGTTGGCAGTTCGTGCGCTCCTTATGTGTAATAAAGTTCTAGTTTTGGTCCGAGTATTTTTTATAGCACCAAAAAATGTGAAATCCGATGTTACCTAGTCGCAGAATTGCATGTCTGTATTTATGAAGCGCCTCAATTCTGTTTTTAGTTGTCATTTATTTTGATATTGTGAATAAAATTCGCTTTCATGTCAAAATGACCACATATCGAGATTAATCTCCGAATGTAAGCAAAACCGTTCGGGCTTAAAATGTTTTTAATTGTACAGTGCCCCAAATTCTGATGACTTCTCTTTATCTAAAAAATCTTTGACTTTTTAACAAAGAAGAAACGCACACACAAATTGTTCTTGTTACTCCGCGAAGGAATCTTGTAAATTCAGACCAACATGTCTTTACAGCGATGATCAGTTTGAAAGATGAAGTGAAGCTAGTCGGGGTTCAAAACATGTTTAATTAGCGTTTATAATTTCGCTGTAAGTGTTCCCACTTTTATACCTTAATAAATTGACCACAAAGAAAAAGTACTAAAAGTTAATTTGCTTTGAATCAGTAATAAGTTTTTTCCCGGGTCCGACCAAACGCTGCTTCAGTGGTGTGGTTTGAAACACGATGAATTAACTGCTGCAGAAAACCTGAGCGGCAAAACAGATCAATCAGTTCGTTCGGCAATTTGGTTTTGTGCAGCAATGATGTGGCGGTATTTATTGGGCGGCAAATAATCAGTTTTTAGCAATGCGGCACCTTCTTAGTCGCAGAACCTACTGAAGATTTTCTTCAAATTTAAGCATCTCTTTAATTTATAATCGATTTGGGTTATGTCGTACCTGTATTAAATTTTATTACAAGAGAGTAGTTCGGCGCCGGCTTCACAGTGTTGTTAGTTTAGATACACTCTCCCTTCTAATCTGACGGATACAAATTGCAAGATAACGTGCGAGAAAACCTTTATTTATTACCTTGCTTAAGTAGGACGATTATCTTTATGCGTCAAATGCATTTTTAGGTTGGAACTTTTGTATCTTTAAGAACACGACTGAAAAGTTGATTTCCACTGAATCAATAATGATTTTTTTTCTTGCACTATTGGGTACAGTTGAATTGAAAATACATTCCAAATAGCAAGAATTGTTGTATGTGATAAACATTGAACGTTTGAAGAGTAATTTTTTTCACTGGACAAAATAGTCTTGTCTCTATCAATGCGACATGTTGAATATAGTTTTAACTTTTGCCTTGAAATCAAATACATACAAGGTGTTAAAAGTTAATTACATTTGAATCGAAAATTACCTACTAACCGTATTGTTTTAGCTAAATTTGAATTGGCAATGCAATAAAAGTAATGAGAAATTTGCATGTGTAAGCTGTCTGCATTCTGAGTTCGTTCGAGAAGTGACTGAGTTCAGCGAAATTTATCTAACTCCTCAAAAGTCTCTGAGAGAACAAGACTTCAAGAATTTTAGCTTTGTCTCCCCTCATTTGAAACTGAACGATAGCACTTGCTCAGTTAAACAATACACTGAGTGGGAATTATAAATTATAATAACAACAACCTTTTCCTCGAATTATAAATTGTTAACTGATTCACATTGAACCAATAAATATGTATAGTAGTATTGACTTAGCTGCAATTAAATTGCCTCTATTAGAAGCTAATAGAAATAGCAAGGTTTGTTGTCTGTTCCCTGAGAGATCTTCGCTGAAGTGGCTTGAAAACAAAATGTTGTGAGCAAGGTTAGTTTTTGTACAACCGACAATCAGTTACTCTTTTACAATGCTAAGAGTGCCATAACATTTTAAATTCACACCCCTTTCCATTCTCCACTCTCAATGACAATTAATTTCAGAGCAGAATTCTCGACTGAGCCGCCGCTAAAGTAATTTGAACTTAGTACAGTAGGGCCGGTGTAAGTTCTTTTCAGTCTATCCTCAAAATGGCATATTCAATCGATTTCAACGACTGAATTAATATAAATGCTCTTTTATACAGGAAACTGCATTTGCTTGCCACGTCTTCTGTTTGATCAGTTGTACGCAAATTAAACTTACATTTTAAAATGAGTTGAAACCTAAAAATGAAGCTCAAAGCTTAAATTTCGTTGGAAGGTAATTGCGACGAATTTCTGTATGATTTATCACTTCCCTAGTTTTCTTGGCATTTTTAAACATGTTCTCCAGGTTCCTTCTCTTATAACTCAATTGTTGTAGGGTAATAAGCGATATCTAATCGAGAAATAAAGATACGGTCCACTTTTATTCAGATTCACAGAATGTAACAGTGATTTTAGAGAGTTTAAGTAACTACGACGGTGACGCCGAAGATAACGTCGTGTAAAAAAATTAATTTATATTTTACCTACGAATCTCTCTATTAAGTTTGTTTCTCTCTGTCAAAACTATCTCAAAACTGAACATGGAACACAGTGTTAGATTTGAAATATAAATTTTAATTTTTTTTCGTCGTGGTTTACGTTCTCCAGGCAACGCAGAATTTGGTCACTTCACGTTGTTAGGGAGCTTAAACTTGGTCATTTTACATTCTTGTTTTGCAAAGGACAGCCAAGAAATGTACACAGCTTTATAACGCACGTGCACAGCTATTGTTTTGCTCACTCAACTTTTTGTTTAGTGACGTTCCCCGCCGTTGCCGTTGCTGTTGTAGTTTTCTTAAATTCCCTTGTATGTGATTGGGTTGGTCAGTGGCGTTGTGATACCGCCTAACCAGGTACGAATTCACTGGACTAAATCATAGTTTGAAATGCATTTACTAACTTTGGAGCAAAACCTTGTTTTGTAGTGAAGCGTTCAAGTATATTGTCTCAAAAAATTGTTAACTTGAACAAACCTCTGTGGGTTTCGACTACAGCAAGTTACCTAGCAACCGTGCTACCCAAGTAACGATGACAGCTGGCTCTTTCATCTTCAGTGGTCAGGTTTCGTTCGAGAACTGTGCTTAGTAAACAAGACGTCAGGGAAGCAGAGACAAGGAGATTTCATTCGTATTTGAGTTTGAATAATCAGGCCTTAAAATTGATCCCTAACGTGCTGAGACGTTGTTTTACAATATTTCTTTCAGCTGAAAAATGCAAGGATATGTGGTGGCTGCGTCCGTTATAGCGGGTGGGTGTGTCTTCGCGGTCCTCGCCTATTTAGCGTTACGAATCTTCAAGAAAAACGCAGGACGAAACAACAGCGACGCGGAAACAACAGGATTGTGTCCTCCGAGAATAATACTTACATCAGACAGTCCTGGACAATCTAAAAGGAGACTATACTCGCCAGCAAGAGAGAGGGCTGCGTCGAAAGACAGAGAGGAAAAACTGGCTAAAATAAAAAAGAAAGAGAAACGAAGAGAGATAAAAAGTTTGTGGCTTCCGAAAAAGAAGACAAGCTTGCCTATGATGCAGGCTACAATGGTTCAACCTGCAGTTCCGGAACAACACAAGGTTTGTAAGCTGTTCTATAACCGCGATTCGTTGACGTAAAGCTGCTTCTTCCTCGCGTGATCCAAGGACGAGCGCGAAATGGATTCTCCGGACTTAGATGGATCGTGGCTTCCCGTTAAGCAGATTTTTAGACCACTGTTAAGGAAACAGGAATTTTTTTTTCGCCAAACCGCGTATTTACTATTTGTTTTTTATTAAGATTTTTTATTAACGGACTAACCGAGAACATTTCAAAGAAAAAAATTGAATACTGAGGCTATCGTTCATTTAAGGCGATAGAGTTATTTGACATTGTTTCTCTTTGCAGACAAAGATAAAATTTACAGATCCTAACCACATTATATTACTGCTTAAAATTTATATCAGAGTTAAAAAGGTGAAGTTTGTGTTGAGTTCTTTTGTTTGATTTGCACCAGGAACAAGGTGGAAGGGGCCGATTAACTTTCACACTTCATTATCACTACCAGTATGCATCCAAGTCGTAAGTTGATTTCATTGTTGTTGCGATAATGGAACGACTGCAGTTGGTGAGAAAAGTACGGAATATTTTCTTAATTTAGAAAAATAAACCACATCAAAAAACGTATGTTTTAGCGTGATGTGGAGATGCTACAAACACATCTAGGCATAGAAAATCCATCAATACTGGCTTGCTTTTGTAGAACAGTACTGGACAATAGACTAGAACAAACTGCAAAGTGAGCATTACTAACGATAGCAAAGATGGGCATGGATTACACTTATATATGAACTAACTCGAAAACGGAGACAGAAATCATAGCTAGAAAACAAGAAACCCGACAGTAATGGTTTGATTTTGTAGAACAGTACTAGACAAATGACAGGATTATATTACAAAGTGAAGATGAATAATTAAGGGTGGTAAGGGTGAAAATGGAGTAAATATGAACAACATCATATTAAACTGACGAGAGGCTGGTTTGAAATTAAGGTCGGATCACCCTTGAAAGTAATAGTTTACAAGTAACCCAGACTACGAGTGGTCTCTCTTTTGCTTGGTCCGTCTTGCGTGACGCAAAAGACTGAAAACAGCCCCCAAAAAATTTCCGCGCCCCAGGATTTCGCGCGGCCGTTTTTTCCTCGAAGTTTATTGATAGTCACTCTCGACGGACTGAGCGAAAGAGGGACTACTCGTAGTCTACAAGTAACCGTTCTAAAATGTGTAATTTCTTTTAGCCATAGCTTTCTGTAACGTGGTGTGAGTTCTTAAAGACCATGGACAATGTAAAGCGATTTTTACTACTTGTTATCCTCCTAGATCTGTGCTGCTAGTTAAGCTGATCAGTGCCCAGGACCTACCGCCAAAAGATGACGAGGAGTTCCTGGACGTGTTTGTCAAAACTCAACTCGTGCCAAGCCGCAAACGAGTTTACATTTCAAAAGTGCACCGAGAAAGCTCGAATCCACTGTTTAACGAGGCTTACGAATTTGACATCGAGTATCAAGAACTGCAACAACAGAAGCTGCTGTTTCAAATCCTTGACTATGACTGCATGTCTCGATACAAGCCTGTTGGCGAGGTCAGCGTTCTTTTGGCAGAATTGGGTACACATGGATTTAACATTTTAAGAGAGGTATCTCTGTGTGTCTATATTTCTAGGCCTCGGAGAAAATCAACGGCCAGCGTCTATTGAGGTCTGTTTATCTTTCACGTGAAACATTTTTATTTGTGCGCGTGGCTGAATCTTTAAACGACTACAAAATAACTCAGAGAGTGTTCCAACATCAATAAAGTAGAAATATATGGACCCAGTAGCACGCAAGTGAGGGAGTCTGTTTGAGAGAATTTGACTATTATCACTGTGGTTTTGCGGAAACGTTCTGGTTCTACTCAGTTCAGGGACGACTACACCACAATGTAAATACATGTATATTTGTAATATCCTGCTTGTTTTCAGGTTTTTTTCTGTCAGATATCTAGGTGCAGGTTTACCTTATATATGTATATACGAAAGCGATTTTCCAGCGACTATCTTGAACGTGAAATTAAAGAAATGAGCCTGTCGTCAGGCCTGCCTTTGTGCAATAAGCCAATCAGAATTCAAGTGACGAATAACAGGCAAAAGCGCCGGAAACTCCTGTCATCGGCCGCGGCTGCAAGTCGAGTGCACCCGATTGGCCGGAAAAGACTTTTGTTCTGTCACGTCAGAGCACATTGCGTCTTTTCGAACCATAGCTAATTAGTAAAAATTTATTTTTGTTATAAGAGCACTATTTGAGAGTTGTTGGTTAGCCTTTGTTTTAGCAAAGTTTGCATGAAAGGAATTAAGGATTTAAAGTCTCAGGCAGTACCAGTGGGTATTTCGTTCTGCACAGTGCAGAGTCTTTATAAGAGCCAAAAATGAAACCATGATTGTTTCTGCAAGCCACGGGAAAATCGCTTTTTAACTTACGATACATCATAATATCAAGTTGTAGATATTTTCACACAAATACACCAAAAATAGATTGAAAAGGGACACAATCATAAATTGTATAATTGTTAGAGAAAAAATTTAAGCCGCATCCACATGTATCCGGATATTTTGAAGACGGAGATTTCTTTCTCCGTTTTAGCCTTCCCTCCACACGTAAACGGCGTTTTCGAGCACCGTAAACATAAATTTTTGAGAAAAATGCTCTCCAGAGTGGAGAACAAGGGCTATAAAACGATTGACCAGAAGGCCTGCTACACCACGTAGATAAGTTCTGGGTCACGCCAGGACAAACATGTGCACGTGGGATAACTTTGTTGACCAAATTGCTAGCAACGCGCAAGCTTTATAAATATAAAGTCGCTATCGTATTTCCATCGTTGTAGCCTTTTCGTGTGGACGGGCGAAAACATTCCAACGGTGGACGCGTATTTTTTTTTTTTTTGAAAACGGAGAAAAAAATCTCCGTTTTAAGAAATATCCCGGTACGTGTGGACTCAAAATATTTCGCGCGTAAAACGCGCTTGAGTTGTGAACAATTATCGAAGTTCTGTTATTTTTGTTAAATAAAATGATGCGATCCAACGAAAAACCTGGTGTCTAATTATAAGGGACTGAATTAGGTCGAATTAGGATCATTGTGTAAAACTGCAATTGGCGCAAAACACTCACGCATAATTTAACCAATGAGATTTGCGCGCACGTCAGATGTACACGTGCAAACTTGTAAAAACTTCATTCCTGTGTAGATGACCACGTTGTTGGACAAATAACTCTCTGTAGAATTTCACCTTTCGATGATGGAATTTTTCTGGTGTCGGCCGTGAAATTCTTTTATTGGAAATCACAGGTTAGTGAGAAGTGTTTTGTATAACAATTGTTTTCTGTATTATTTGGCCTTTGCGAAAGCATTTGCCGCAAGTGGTTGCATTGTACGCCATCGAATTGCTTGTCGCGATAAATGATATTTTAAATTTGCGCTTATTTTTTTGCTTAAAACCACGTACAGTTTTCGTTACTGAACTAGGGGACGCTTCTCCTCTCCCTACAACCTGAAGAAATAAGAAACTACACACAATTATTTCTCGATAATTCTTAAATTCAGAACTGATGTTGCCAGGGATGCATGAGATTAATTCTGCCCAAAAATGTTTTTAAAAAGTCCACTGTAGCTGCTTATGTAGAAAATAATCTTTTTCAACTTTTAACGCTTTGTGGCTTTATTTACATGCGTTGCAATTGTGCTTGAATGCGCAAAGCTTGTGATTGACAAAAGGTTACTCGTGATATGATTAAAACTGGACTTGGCCAATAATTTGACGTCCGTGCGTGGTCTAAAGTTGCTGATGTAAGGTTTCTTTGCATATTGCGTTTTAATATGAATTTCCTCTATTGGTGTTCACATTTTTCCTCGCGAAACCCCCCTCCTTTACCCCTGTTACATGCTTCTTATTTCATGACAAACGGACTTCGTTTCACTTGACCATTGCCATTCGCGATCTCGTTCCCAAGGTCCTCTCGAGAGAGGAAGAGAAAGGACGCTGGGAACGAGGTTTCGTCGTTCGTGCCATTTAGGTCCCGTCCACACTAAGGCTCCGTTCACACTACGCCGAAGAAATGTGAAAACGTAGCTTAATTTCTACGCGCGGTTAAGACTACCGTCCACACTATTCCGTCACGGAAACGGAGCTTTTCCGAAAACGCTCTTCAAACCGGAGGAATTCAGTTGAAAACGCTTGCCACGCGCCTTAGTGTGAACGGAAAAAATTGAAAACGGAGCTTTTCGAAAAAGGTGACACCACGATAATCATGCGATTTCACTGCCCGAGGTTTTCTCAAACACAAATCCAAAATGAACGGTTATTATTGCGTTTTCAAATTTCTCCAGCCAAGTGTGGACGGAAAACATTTGATGCGTTTTCAGAGTGAAACTTCCGTTTTCAATTTTCACCGGCGTAATGTGGAAGAAAGTTTTGATCCGATTACAATTGCGAGATGGAGTACTACTGCGACTTTTCAAACACAGTGCTAATTCTTTCGGTCACCACATTTCGCGCCAATCCTTGTATTCGAACGTAGGGTTATTTAAAATTCCCTGTTATTTTGTTGCCACTAGATTCTCACATTTCTAAGGCCAAGGCAGCACCGTAGCTACCAGTCTCCTGTCCGGATGACGACTACGGCGGTCGCTTATGTCATCCCTTTTATAGTGCTGTTCTTACTGTTGAGTGGCTTAGCATCTAGTGTCCTCATCTGGAGGAGACTCCTGGGACGATTTCGGAAAAAGCGTCGCCGAGAACCGACTTCAGCTGAGCTAAGGCAGAGTGGTATTCCTGTGATTGAGAGCACTCCATTTTGGGTTCCCGGCAGAGTAGGAGAACTTATCGACATTGAGATACAGCCCTCGCCACACCTCGCGATGCCAATCACCTTTTCTACACCAAAACCACGAGGTGGCAAAGTGGTGCGTAATTAGTATACCAGTCAGGTGCAATCGAGAAAATATTGTGGCAGCAACATAGTACTAAGGAATGAATCAAATGACGTTATGATTTCTTCATCAGTGTTCAGTAACGCGGTAGAGTTTACGACAATCCCACTTTTTTTTGTAGGATCAAGATCAAATCCCAAAGCTCAAGTTTTCAGTTCAGTATCACAAAGCTAGGTAAGTTGTTGCGTTCTTTCTTTATTGTTATCGATCGTGATTTGATTCGCATGACTTTCCCGCGCCTGCCGAATGTCACGGCTTCCCGCGCTTTCCCGCCGTGTTTTCCCGCGCTTTCCGCGTGTGCTTCAAAGTTTGCGATCTGATTGGCTAACTTCTCTTTTTCCACTTAACTGAAGTGATTTCCTTTGGTTACTCAATATTTAACGAGTGTGTGTTGGATATGAGATGGTAGATAGCCAATGAGGCGCATACAGCGCCGAGTTCGCGATAATCATCTAATATCCAACAAGCGCGAGTGGAATAAGTGTTTTATTAAAAAACGTACGCAAAATATGGAAAACTAAACTAAAATAAAAATAAAAACGCCCAAATTACCCGCACACTTACCACATTTGTAGAACATGGTATAATGGCTCATGCATGATGGATAAGCCAATGAAAACTATTGATTTGCATTATCTAATGATCCAGTATATATTATTAACAGCGGCTTCCTGGAAATTCAACTGCTGGAGACAGAGAACCTTTATGAGGGCAGTCTGGAAGCGGAGTTCGTCGAAGATGATTCCTCGGTGTTCCTGTTTGCCAACGTTCAACTTACTCAGCAGGTTAGAGAGGGGTGAATTGTGGATATCCCATTAGAGGGATCTGAGAATTCCACATCCCATTAATTCAATAGGCTCTTTGCACGATCCGATCACATGGTACGGAATTAATTATGCTGGGACGCAAGTTATACAGTGGGACTTCCAAACAAAGGAACTCGTACCAGTCCAGCCCGACTTTCCTTTGTTTTGAAAGTCCCACTGTGTAACTTGCGTCCCAGCATAATTAATTCCGTACCATGTGACCGGCTCGTGCAAAGGGCTTATTGCAAAAACTAACGATTTTTCTACTCGATATCCCGTATTATTATTTTCCCCCCAAAGATCCTGTATTCCGTTAATTTTTTTACCTAAATATCCCGTATGCCCGAAAATCTCTAATAGGGCCTCAATTACATCAGTGCTTGGTATTTGCAGATGGTTGTAAAAGTTCAAAGAGCTTCGTCACAAAAAGTGCAGATTTTGAAGGGAACAAATTTTCACGGTTTGCCATTCGTGATCCAACTAAAAGTGGTCTTCCTTGGGTTAAACAATTTTTTTGTTTACCTTCATATTGTTTGCTGTTTTTTTTTTTTGTGCTTCTGAGGGTCCTTTTTCACGATTTTTAAATGCGGATAAAAAAGTGTCCGAAAATAAAACCGTCCAAACTATTTACAGTACAGTATAAAACTTTTTTAAAAAAAAAAACTCCAATAACGTTTTTAAAGAAGAATTTGATCATTTTTGTTCTTCAGGAGAAGGCAAAACAGCGGTTACGCTTGATGTCTCGCCGCCGGCGCCGTCGACACAGGTCATTTGAGATTGAGATGGACTATGAAGAACTAACAGTGCGGACATTGCAGTTTTGCGTCATGGGGTATGACGCGTACTCGAGACAGAAGGTCATCGGTGATGTGTTACTGCCACTTGCTGAACTTGCAAACCAGGGAATTGATATTACTAGGGAACTCGTCATGTGGAGGGACATACAGACCCGTCAACCGGTAAATAACAAAACTAAAAAGGCAACGAGAAAGGTCGCCAAACAAAAGACGACCAGGGGCCCGTTTCTCGAAAGCCCCGGAAACGTTTCGGTCCCGAAAAGCCATTTTAAGTTGATCGGTATTTTTTAAAGACAGAATGGTGTATACGCCTGAAACTCCTTGTACGGAATGGAACCTCTGCTTATACTAAGAATATGCGAAAAGAACAGCTCTGTAATCATAAGGTTTGAGGTTTTGCTACGGCTTTTCGGGTGCGAAAACTTTTCAGGACCTTCGAAAAACGTGCCCCTGACTCCAGTTGTTGAAAGGCTGGATAACGCTATCTAGCGGATGATTGTTAACAAAGCAAACCAGGCTATCTGCTGGATAGCGATTTATCCGTGTCGGTGGATTGTGTTATCCACCTTTAGAACAACCGAGCAAGTTCAATAACTTTGCACGTTCGTTTTCCATCTTGGTACATTTCCTGGCCGTCCTCTGCGAAATTAGATTCTACAAGGACGTGATTGAGTGCTACAATCGAAAGGTCTCTGATGACGTAAAATGGCCAAATTTGTTTCGTTAGCCTCGACGATTCGATTTTCGATTCGGTTCTCTGTTTGATCTCCAGGCTCTCTCTTCTTTGCCTACCTTGTCGCTGAGAAGAGGAGCTCTCCTCAACGACAAAGGAGGCACAGGAGAGAGAGCCTGGGATCAAGGTTGCTGTTTCGTTTGAATAAACGTGATCCACAACAGTAAATTTTTTATGTTTGAAGTTGAATTTCTCTGGGCATTCAGGTACTGAGCAGGACAGAGAGACACGTTGAAAAATAAATAAATAAATGAATAAATAAATAGATAAAAGCGAGATTCTTGATTACAAATGGCAGAAAAGACCACGATAAACTAGTTGTGAAAACATCGAAATAAAAGCCTATTTCAGAGTCCTTCAGGCTTTCAGATATAAAAACAAACAGCAAAAAGCCTTTTAGATCTTTGTTCCACTAAAACCATTGCGAAACAATTATTTTCGTGTTAGAATATGGTGTTCTGATTTCTTCATTTTCCTCGCCTGTTTTGTTATATTTTAGCACTCATCATTATTACGTGAAAGAATGGCAGCTGCGGGTCCGGATCTGTCTACCATACAGCCCTCTCGTTCACAGGAAGAGTGTCAGGCTGAGCCTGCGAAGGACAGCGGCCAACCAACGGAAACTGAGTGCTATGCTTCCTGAACAAAACCACGATAACAGCTTTCCCGCCAGAGGAAACCTGGGGCCTATCGACCTGACAATGCTCAAATTATTGTTACAGTTTCAATCGCATGATTCTACCAACATAAAGGGCATGAACCTTTAAAAGACAAGTGCTAGTAAAACCAAAAAGAAAAAAGAGGTCAAAGAGCCGGGATGGGTAACAAATTCAAAAGTTTACTTAGAAGGCTCTATGAAGTGAGTTTGCGTGAATACAAGTCTAAAATCACTCACCCTCTAGACAGCTTCCTTCGCATCTATTAATTGGCCGTCACACAACATCGTTTCTTATTCGAACGAACTTTCTTCGTCCCGACACTCGTCAAGCTGGCAACCGTAGAGAATCCAATCCATCCCAACAGTGGGAAGAAATCTGGATGTAAATTAAGCCGAGAACTATTTTTTTCCACTTGATAAATTAAGTTTTATAACTTTTTAAAGATCTGGGTGACACCAACGTGTTTGCAATAACATGGCTGCACTGTTATGTTTAAAAAAAGGAAAACAAGTTAGTTTTTCATGTACTTACTCGGCCACGTCGTTCAGTCCCTGATTTCTCCCTCCCCTCCCTTCATGAGAGATGAGCCCGGCAGATTTCAGGCTAACTTGCATGCGCATGCTCAGGACGCGGCCATTTCCTCTCTCCCCCAAAACAGGGGAAAAACATATATGACAAAACATTATGAACCGCGCACACCTAGTGACCGTCTATATCAATTACAGGGAGAAACAACTGAACAAACGTCAAAAATCTTACCTACAATCATGGACAGAAGTGTTGACACGTTTGAGCAAACCAAGCGCTTTCTATCGTCGTCCTTCCGTAATTGAAAAAAAAATTTTGTCGATAGTTAAATCCCCCATCCCCTTTTTCAATGTTGAAATACGCTCCGTGGACACTGTCACGTGGTTAAAACATTGAAAAAGGGAGAGGGGGTGAAATGTGGAAATTGGAGACTGAAAAACTCGCGTGTTCAACGAAACAGGTTTTTTTTCGGGGAGTGCCTCAACTGCTTTTGTCCATGATTGCAGCCCTTATCTGCTAAAAGCCAACAGCATGCAGTGATCATCAGCTACTACAGTACCTTCAGATAGCGTACTTCATGATGAAATCGGTGAAAAGTCGTTCTTTGTTCTTACTTATTCTCTTGAGCTCAAATAACTGGTATTTCACGCGTATACAACGCCGTCCATAGAAAACAACTGACAGCAAATTTATTTGTTATCAATTGGCCATGTGTGGTTAGACTGGTTGGGTTAAATTCTCGAAGAGTGCTTCGGAGTTAGGAGTTCGGCCTCCATGCGCGCGCGTACACACCACACTCTGATTGGCTCGCTTTGAGCATGCGCGTGCAAGTTATCCTGCACTTTCTCATCTCCCGCAGTCAACCCCTATATAGCTATAGAGCAGAGAATGGAGAGTCAGGGCGCTTTCCATTCGACCAAAAATTCCGGTGGGAATTTCCCGAAATTTCCATTGGCGAATGGTACAGACTTTTCCAGTGTGGAAAACGACAAGCCGCACAGTTTTGTTCGCTTGGAATTTTTCAATGACTTCGAGGTTTAAATCGCAGATATAGACGTAAACAGAATACTAATATGTCGACATCGTGACTTTTTATAGACCACAACAGCAGGGACCTTATACCAACCACAACGGCAGCGAAAAAGTCGCAAAACAAAGGGTTTAATGAGTCGTACAATGGTTCTGCACGCGTTATAACTCTTTGTACATATCCTAGCCAGCCTACGTAAAACAAACAAGTACACTACGGGGGCATTAAACGACAAGCCGCGCAATTTTGTTCGCTTGGAATTTTTCAATGACTTCGAGGTTTAAATCGCAAATATAGAAGCAAACAGAACACTAATATGTCGACATCGTGACTTTTTATAGACCACAACAGCGCGCAGCGAAAACGTCGCAAAACAAAGGGTTTAATGAGCGTTATAAATCTTACATTTCTTAGCCAAGCTATGCAAAACAAACGAGTACACCACAGGGGCATTATTTTTAAAAAACGCTTTCTTCACGAATTAAGCTGTAGCTAGTATTTATCGACATATAAGTGGAAAGATTGTAAAGTATTTCAATTTTCGAATACCCGTCGTCGTCATCCTTGCGTGAGATGTCAACTCGCTGTCATCGCGGCTAAAAGAACTAGCGCTGATGAATAGGAAATAGCGAATTTGCATAATTTCCGAAAAAGAGGACAACCTCGTGAGGTATACCCAAATTTTCGAACATATTTTTCTGGAAATTTCTGTTCCATTTGATTTTCATCCCGGCATTTCCAGAATTTTCGGTTGAATGGTCCGCTTTTCGGAAATTCAACAATTTCCGGATTTTCTGGAACTTTTCCCTGGAAATTTCCGTGCCATTTGTCCCCGTTTCGAAAATTTCGGAATTTTTGGTCGAATGGAAAGCGTCCCCAGCCTCCATAAGAGAAAAACACACAATTTGCATTACTTATTATCCTGTATACGACATGAAGGACGCCGTGTTGAAAATGTTTATGTTTAGTAGCATATATATGCCCCTGACGATTTACATTGATTTCTACCATTTCACAGGGGCCGCTACTTTTTGCCAGTTCAAATTAAAAATATCACTATTAATCATTGATGCATTTGTTGCAAAGAGGTGTAAAGTTGGACTCATCAGGTGGAATGGGGGGGGGGGGGGGGAGGGCTTAGCCAATAGGCCTTCTCTATCCGAGAGAGAACCAAATCATTCTTTGTGGTAAGTTTTTTCTCTCCTTGGTGACCCGTAAAATTGCGCTCCTTTCGCTCATGTAGGGAAAATTCGCGGGCTCTGAGGACGCAATAAGCAAAGAATACCAGGCAAGAGCTGACCAAAAGGGTTAGGAGAGGAGGACGGGGAGGGGGGGTAGGTCGTGATCCTGTTTCACGCACGATTTTAGCAAAATTCACGCGTCACATATACTTTAATTTACGAATCACGTATTTCTTTAAAAGAAAAAATAAAAGAAAAAGTGTCTTTTGACGCGTCATACATTAATTTTTGCCCTGATCACGTGTCATCCTTTGTCCCCCTCGGGTTTATCCTCGATTCTCTGTTTCAAACAGTGTTGTTGAGAATCCCTTTCCGATTTCCGTAATTCTCTCCCTACTCGAAAGTGCTCTACTTGTAAAACACTTCAGAATCAGACGAGCTCTCTTCATTCTCCCCATATACGCGGCAGATTTGACTACATAGTTCAACTTTGTCGCGTGCAGCACAGCTTGCTAAAACCGGAAATCCTTCCTTTAGACTATAGTCTTCTTACGCAAATAAATTAAATTATATTCACGAAAAAAGTCTTTCTAAAATCGCGAATATTGCTTTGCTATGTTTCGGACAAACTATCTCTGAACGTCCGGCGAAGCAAACCTCAGCGCCCCATATAATCTAACCAACCTTTTAATATATGACCACTGACATTTTTTTTTTTTTATAAAAATATGGAATTCAGTCTAAATCAGTGTTAAGTTGGGAACAAACCCAACACGTTTATACAAAGCGGCCTGGTTAAACTGGTTTACTCCCTTCGCGCTAAGTAGGGGTGGTTCAGCCGGAAATCAAGGATCAAATAATTGAAACAACAACTTTATCCCTACTAAACTTCCCTTTGGATCATAACTTCAGACGCGTGACTCCTGATTCGCGACAAAGCTTTATATCACGCATTCTCTAAGAGGCACCGCAAGTCACGCTTTGAACAAATTTGAGGTAACTTGAAATATGAAACCGGCACGTACAGAATAATAAAATGAGAGCATCGTTCAGAAACGTGCTAAAACAAGTTTTCCCACAATAGATCTTTCTCCTTATTTGTTAGGTTTAGAAATATATGAGATTTACGTTTTCAAGCAGTTATGTGTGATTAATTTGAGCAGTGTACCAGCGCCCGCAGAGCAGGAAGAAAAATGAATGAATGAAAAAAAAAATATATATATATATATAACAAATACAATTTTGAAAACAATAGGAATTGCATAGTATGCGCTATCTACAAAATATTTTTACCTTTGGCAAACAATTTTCAACCGAAAAATAATAAACATCTACCAAGGGAATGGCAGTATGTCTATTTTGCTATTTTTAATCGGTCTGATCAATTTCTACCACGGCATTCAAATTTACTACATGTGCGCCCGTTTTATTGGACCATTTGCCTTATTTTGCTTACCTATCTCAAAGGAAATTGACTTAGCCTGGGCAAAATTTGCATTTCCAAAAAGACAGGGTTCTTTTCTTTGCTGTGTGTCTTATTTAATCCTTTTCTGTTCGTTTCTAAGGGTAAGCGACTTCTGGTTTGCCGAGGGCTTTGCTTTGTCGACCCGATCTCGATGGAGCTCCAATTAACCGCTTTGTTTGGGTTTTCTGGATTCTGTTTTTGTCTCGTTTTGACAGTTGATGAACGAAGTGCATAAAATGCAAATACGTGTATTGAATTCTGACCAATCAGCGTACGAGAATTCAATAGTTTTACGGGTAATGACTCTGTTATTTAACAGTCGCCGCGGACTCGCGAGTTCGTAATATTTTTACATCCCTGAGAGAATTCATGTTCTCGAGTGTTTTACATAAATCAACTTTTCATTTCGCGGAACCAATAATGCGCGGCGTCTCTGACAGGAGAAAAATTCTTTTCGCGTTCGATCGATGGCTGGATGTTTTGTAAGATCGGAAAACGGTGCAAATAGCCTCATTGAGTTATTGTTACTGTTTGTATACTGTTCCTGTAAAATTCCTGCCATCGAAAGGAAATAAATTTCCGCAATAAAACCCTACCTGACTGATATGTTTAAATAATGAAAAAGCCGCATTTTTTAATTGTTACACGTCTACGCTGTTTTCTTTGAATCTTGAAAACCAAAACTTGTGTTATATTCGCCTAAAGCGACAATATTTTCCTCGGTAATTTGAGATTTGGAGGGCAAACAACTACTTCATTTTCCTGTCCTGTGGCGGAGTCTGTAATGTTCAAGGTATTTCACATGGACTGTTTGATTTTCGCCGTGTATTCGTCATTTCTAACTGTATGAAATGTTCTCTTATATATTTAGATCATTTCCACACTAGTTGCGTCCCACCATACTGTGATCTTGTGTATTTTTAGACCACCGTAGCGGGCTAAACCACTCGGACGGGGTACGATTATAAAGTTCCTCAAACACCACCGATTACGGGCCGATCGCTCCAAATCATTACACAATCGAAATAACTTCGCTCGCGTCAGCAAACACGGAGAAGAATACCACTGAAAGTTTTCAATTTTGAAACGTTTGATTTTGGCAAATTTACATAGTCACAACCAAGGGTTTTCCTTCAGGCTCCATTTTTACCAACCGGCGAATTTCAAGGCAAGTGTTTTCGCTGTCGTGGCTAACTTTAAGTTCGTGATCGCAAAAGATTCCCTCAAGGAATGCTAAATAAGCAAAAATGTTGTCTACGAAGCTTTTCCGGTCGCCGACTGGCGAGTATTCGAGGGGAGGAGTAATGAGATGAAAGTGGTAATTCTTTACCGTAACTCGTGGCGTAGCGAGTCAGTTTACTTTTGATTATTTCACGAGGCATTGTTTTACAATTCTGTGACGTCACGTACCACATGCGCTTTATGCTTTCCTTCGCCCTTCTTTCCTCAATATCGCACCAAACAACCCTAAAAGGTAAATTTTCATGTTGATTCCAAGTTTCGCCGCTTTCTTCTATACTCCATAGTATTTCGAACTTCGGAGACTCTTAAGTTGTTCATAAACTAGATTTGCACACGTGTTGCAGCATTTCCAGAGCTCGATTTGCAGGTTTCTTGAGCTTTCGAGACTTAAAATTCCCTCAAAACGCCATCCAAAATGGCTGTTTTTGTCTTTCTCCGACGAAGGCCAGATGATATGTAGGGGACAGGCTGGAAGTTACAGAAAAAGCTAGAAGCATATCAAGAACAACTTTTGCCGGTAAGAACTCGATTTTAATGTATTTCCAGGCTTCCTATCCTTATCAAATAGTTTGTAACTTTCCTCTGCGAACTTCGCTTGAATTTTGTCGTTAAATTCAGGGCGGGGAAATAGTCGGCGAAGCAAATCGCTTTGGTGTGGAATCTTGACGGTTTTTTCAACTTTGGTCGATCGAACAATACTCTAAAATAGTTTTTCTAACAGTTGTAAATAAACATGTGTATTAACAACGCATAATACGTCCCTTATAGCTCGATATTCCTGATTCGGCGTAAGCACGCATTTCGTGGCCACCAACATACCTATTTAATCTATTGTTTCGTCCGTTGACATCGTATTTCTAATCCTCAGGCATAGCTGTAAGTCCTTAATACCTCGCAGCCCTGGAATGGATCCTCGAGATGTCCCAAATCACAGTCCCGCACATACACACAGCTTTTTCGATGGCAATCCAGGTGATGGTGTGTTTTAACGTCCTGTCTCGTTCAAATGGTTTCCTAGCGTTATTTCGCCGTTACAAATCAAACCTCGTAGAGATTTCGTTTTCGTTGTTTTGTGATCTTTCTTCAAAGAATGCTTTCTTGAAAGTTAGCCTGGTTTGTTTCAGAGTTTTCGTAGTTTAGTCTCTCGGTGCAAACTGGTCACTCGTCTTTTGAATCTTTTGTTGTAGGCCATCCAAACACGGTGCTTCGTTCACCCCCATTGTCCCACGATCCTTCTTATGGAATGCATCCCAGTGCGTTTTCTATGATGGGAAGAAGACCAGGTTTGCCAGACTTTAGGGGGTCTTTAGATCCAATATTGGGCTCCCAGAGCAGCCTGACTTCCCCTGGAGCACTGCATGGTTCATTAACTGGTGGTGCTGGCAGCGCTGGTTGGTGGATGCCGCCCCATCCTCACGCCCACGGAATTGCACCGGAATACTTCACAAGTCACATCCCTGGAAGTTGGCTTTCCCACGAACATGACTGTACTCTTGCCAATCATGACAGACTTGAAGAATGTTTATATCCATCGGCCAGGTCCAGGAGTACTATGATGAATGGTGTTAATTCTTCTAGTGTTTTTGGAAGTGGCTCGGGAATATTTTACCCTCCACCCACAAGTCCACAGTCTATGCACAGTTTTGTTCATCAAGCTAGTCCCACAACCAATAACTCTAAAAGTGGACTATCACATTGGAGTAGTCATGGCAACCATGATGGAAAGGGCGTTCTTGATCTGGGAGACAGCCGTGATCTGGACATGATACCACGATTGAACAGAAAACTGAGTAACTGCAGTGAAGAAGGTAATGATAAAGACAGTGAAATGAGACCAAGTGATGTGGTATCACATCACAAAGAAAGAACAAAAGATGCTAAAATTGAAAGAACAATGGCCACCAACAACATTTCTGAAAATACAGACACAAGGTCTGGAAATAAATTGCCGCCTGAACGAAATTCAGAAAAAAACAGTTCAAACATTCAAAAACAGTCGGATCACTCTGAGCATAGTGAAAAGAGCAGTGTTCAAACTCATCAAAATAGTTTGTCAGTGAAAAAGAATGAAAGTAAGACAACAACAAGAATTTCAGAAGCGGATCACTTGTCACCAAGTATTGCCTCGATTTCGGAACCTAGTAAGTCTTTGCCAACACCTCCAAAACTGCAAAAAGTGAAATCTGGCCCCCCACCTCGACTGCAAGTGCCAACTTCAATTTTAAATAAAACTGAAGGAATTGTTCCCACAAAACCCGAACCTCACATTAAAGCAGGAAAAGCGATTTCCTCTTTACTTAAAGAGGAAATGTTGAAGCCTACAAAAAAAGTGGTTACAAACTCGACAAAGGCTAAACAGGTACTATTGAAGGCAGATACAAAAGAGAGCGCAGTCTCTGGTGAAGTGCAGAGCAAGTCAAAAAGTACACTTTCAGAACAGAAATTGGCAAGCTCCTCAAAAGGTTTACCTGGGGTTGAAAAGCCGACATCTGGCCCAGCTCCAAAACAGCCAAAGGTTCCATCAGGTAAGCCACCTTTAATAGCACACTTCCGCGATGTAAAGTACAATGAGGATAGCAGTGATGACGACACTGACAGCAGCAATGTAAGTAGTGGCAGTGAAAGTGGAAGCGGCAGTGATGACGAAAGTGAGGAAGGCGAGGAAGGTGAAAATGAAGTAGACAGCAGCGGCAGTGACACTGACAGTGATGGCAGTGATGAGGAAGAAGAGGGAGGGGAACAGCATGATGATGACGATGATGAAGAGGATGAGGATGATGTTACTATGGAAACCCAGGAAAGTGGGGCATCTTTTGAGGAAATGCCTTATTCTTCAAGCAAAAGGAAAACAGATCAAAGCTCTACAGGTAATTAAGCACAATTTAACTTCGCAGTAAACTTGAAAGTGTTATGTACAGTACCTGGGATTCCTCTGATTGGCTGTTAAAAAGGGCAACGCTCGAGAAAAAAAGTTCTTGAACGTTAAGGATCAAGGACATGTAAAATGTCATGTTTCATGAACCTGATGCAATGCAGCATACATGTTGCTGTTTAATGAAATTGCTAAAGTTGTATACCGCATGCAGGACTGAGGTTTATAACTGGCTTTGGTTTTAAGTTCAGCTTGTTGTTTGTTTTCCTTGTTTTTCAGATTATTACTAATATAAATATGAGACAGTGAGACTCTAAACTTGCTTGAAATATTTCATACAGAAAACAAATTTAAAGCTGCATGATACAACTTTTTAGCAAGAAATGTTTTTCTTGTGATTATAAAGTTGCACTTACATTGTCTGATATTTAAATATGAATTTCTAGTTAAACAGTATAGAGAGGAAAATGCATGGGAAAGTATAGATACAGAATATCTCTTCGAACGTTCAATGCGATATCTCAGAGTGAGCGCAACACATGAGTGAGATACAAAGTTCAACTTGTGAAGAGATCTTCCATATCTTCAAGCAACCATGTATTATTTTGTTTATTATATAAACATACCGGTAACAGCATTTTTGACAATTCTCCGAAGATTTCTGACCACTTTCTGAAGATTTCCAAAGATTCCCAAAAAATTGTCCAAAGCCCACATCAGCGTTTCTGAATATTTTCCGAAAATTTCAGAAGATTACCAAAGATTTCTGAAGGTAATGGAAGATTGCCAAAGACTTTCAAGGAAGATCCGAAGATGTTTTGATCATTCATGAACAAATTTAAGTACAGTTTAATGGTCAAACATGACATCAGTGAAGTTATCAATATCTTTACTAGTGAGGAGATGGAAAATACAACGCCTGAGTCCCGGATGTGGTTCCTATGAATTTTACGAGTGGTGAATTTTATTTTATTGATTACACTTGAACTTTAAAAGTAATTGTGTTTGGTGTCAAGGATCGAAGGGTTTTTTAAATTGAGACAATTAAACTTTATGTAAATACATACATGTGATTGTTCCAGTAGGAGCAGCAAGAATTTGCTTGGCAGTTTACTGGGAATCACTATCTTATGCACTTAAAAAATAATGTCAAAATGTCTGGCGTTGCTTGTGATTAAACGCTTTAAATTTTTGTCTGAAACAGTAGAATGCAGTAATTGGATTGCAGTTCAATTGTTATCTTAAGCTCTTTAGAATGTATTAATCTGCCTGATTTAGATACATTGCAACTGCATGCATGTGTCCAGTTTTCAATAAAACAGTTCATTCATTTACATCTTGAAAAAATTTGTTGTAGGGACTCCTAGAAAAAGACGTCGAGCAGTGGATGAAGAAGCAGTCCAGATTCCTCTAGCTAAGGGGTACATGTGACAAAATGCTTCATAAATTGTTTTTCTAAAAATAGCTTTACATAATCAAGTCAATTAACTCCTACTAATGCTTATTTGAATGATCATTTAAGAAACTTAAAATTCCATAGTTTTTCAACTCCATGGTATTTTTAACTATTCTCTGTTACTGACTGCAGAAGGTATTGTATATTGTGCTCTTCTAAGGAGACTTGTAGTATGTAGTGAAAAATCCCAAAGTAAGCAAGAGGATTATCTAGGAGCAACATTTATTTCACGATAAATGCCAAACCAGTCATATTCAAACTTGTATTAGATTGTTAAATAGCTTTAATCTGTTTATTATTGAATCAAATTGAACATTTTTGTTCTGCTTATCTTACTTTGAAAGTGCTCAGCTACTCTATTTTTATTTCTCTCTGTTATCTTTAATTACTAACCTTGCAGATTAGAAATGGAAATGAGATATTTAATCAACTATAAATCTTAGCTTTAAACAGATCACAGAAGTGAATTTAATATATATTAAATAGTTTGCTTTAATCTTGTCTAATTTTGAATATCCATGCGTGTTTTATCTTTCAAGTTCATGAGACAGAATATTTATTTATTGTCTAGAACATATTGATATCCAGACTTCCTTTGGTAAGTGGGAATTGTGTTTTGTTTTGTAGGTGGCGACGTCAGACCCGCCTTCGTCAAGTTGGTGCTTCTGGTGGTCTAAGAGGCGATGTGTACTATTTTGCTCCTTGTGGGAAGAAACTTCGTACATATCCCGAGGTTACCCGAGTGAGTATGGGGAGTATAGCTACTTTGCCAGTGAGAACTTGATTTAGTATGTTCAGGGCTCAAAAAAAAGTACTATCTGGTCATCCAGGACATGTAGATTCTCCTGCTGGCAAGTACATGTAACTTTTCATTCTAACTTGCTCGATGGACAACGGCTCAGGCAAGTCATCTGCTAAAACTAAAATAATAAAAAAGTAAACTAAGACCTGGTAGAGAAAGCAAAATTTGAGAGCTGCTTGTGTGAAGGGAAAGCCTGAATTCAATTTTTTTTTCAAGTTCTGAGTTCAATGTTCTTTATCACTGCCAATGATCAAGCCAGTTGAGGAAACAAATAAAAGCTGATCATGGTAAATTCCAGCAGTACTCAAGACTCACTTCTAACAATTTAATATGGTGGCATAGTGACTGCTGACATGTCAGGTTTTATTGGCCAAAACAATTTTGACTAGTCAGGTTTTGGTGTAGTATTCTGTGCATACCTCGGTACTGCTCTTAAGATCTGGACTTGAAACGTTTATTAAATTTTTGGTATTAGAGAGGTTGACTTCAAAACAATTACAAACTCAAGCTGTCCACATTTCACCTTTACCTTTGTGTTTAGTTTGAATCACATGGCAGCTACCTGTATGCCGAGTTTGAATTTTTTCAAATACTGTAAGAATAGCTGTTTTTACAAGCTAAAGAGACTAGAAGAAATACATGTAGAACCTACATGTACAAGCCAAATTGGAGCTTGGACAAAGCTGCCATTTCTGTCTTTCTAAATTTACCAAGTTAGAAACTTTTTGATTGCTTTAGCATAGGTTTGCCTCAATCTTGTTCTTTCAACTGATACATACATTTACTTCCTGGTTGTCTGTCACTCAGGTGTTAAAAACAAAAATTTCCAGCCATAATCATTTTTGAACAGGCATTTTTCTGAATTGGAGGTAAAAACCAACTCAGGAAGAGCCTATCGTTGTTAGTCTTTAGGAATTAAAAAGAGATTGTTTTTTTTTCCCATAGTACCTTAACAAGAATGGCATCACTGATGTAACTCTGGAAAACTTCAGTTTTAGTACAAAACTCCATATTGGAGAGTTTCTGGAATGTAAAGAGGTTTGTTGGTTTTGCTTTAATGCATGTGCACATTTAGTGTATCTAACACATTATACTATTCCATTAAAAAACTAAAATATGGTTCTTGTGTGAGTGTTTCAATGGCCATGTTCCTTGTTGATTGCAATCAGTCAGGCAAATGCAATAGGCCATTTCCAAGTGTCCTTTTGCCTCTGCATCAACACGAGTCTAAGTGCGAAACCATTCATATAAAAATGAGTTCTCCTTACCATTTCATTTTCATATAAATCAAAATCATTTTCATAAGAATAGTTTTGCACTTAGACTTGTTTTGAAACAGAGGCAGAAGGGAACTCGGAAATTACCTTTTTGGGTGCTATTGTAAGAACTTGTCAAACAATTAGACATATAGTTCATTGTTAAATGTTGATTTAACGTTTCTGGTCTCAAGCTTGAAATATTAACTCTCCTCACTTCACTATTATGTTAGTTCATCTGGAGAATCTGCTTCTGCATCTGGTCACCCTTCTCTTGGTCTAGGCTCATGGTTTTGTTTATTCTCAGCACCTATCTTGTTGACAGCACTGTGTCTTGTAAGGAGAAGTTAGACATGTGAGATGAATACACTTGAAACTCAGTGGATTTTTATCTTGTTTCTTATCAGGGATCTGTTTTTGAACCTCTGCCGGAGGAGGAAGTTCACAGAAGAAAACAGGCTGAAGAGGAAAAGAACCGAGCCAAAATGGAAAAACTAAACAAAAAACAAGAGAAGAAGCAAAAACAAGCTGGTATGATTTAACGTACTTTGTTAATTCTTAGTATAAAATAGGCCAATTTTGAAATGTTAATAAAAATGATAGCACTGAGGCTTAGAGGGTTAAAACAAAAGAAGAAAATTTTTATTTATGCCTCAGCCTCAACATGATTTCTTTAGCTTTAGTCCTCTAAGCCTTTTAGCCTTGTTAGAAAAATTTTAGTATTTTGAAATTGGCCTGTCGAACACTTATGCATAACTTTTGATTGATGTTTTGCTGAGGTAAACTGCTTACATGTTACAAGTACAGGGTGATGTGATGTAGTTTGATCTTTTGTGAAATACAGTGTGTTACTTAGGTGTGAAGTATTTTGAATTTGTGTAGTAAAAAGCTGAAATATTTCTGGTTATTTTAAGCAGCTGTAAAGGTGAATTGTTGATATCACTTATATCACTTAATCAATTGAGGAGAATAAAGCAGATTACACTGATGATATTTCCTACAAATTATGCATTTTTTCTTTGAATTCACACTTGCTTTGTTTGCGAGAATGAATACTGAAAACGATAGGAGATCACCATTATTTACCATCTGTGTGATACTGATAAACTTTGCAAATGTTTACCAGCCTTCTGATTGGTTGATGTACGTCTGGGATTGCCAAGTTTTTTAATATCTTTTTGACAGTTAACTGCCCAGTTCAGATTGTTCTGAGGAATCAAACTAATAACTGAGTTGATGAGAAAAGTGTAATGTTGGATTTCTCACTGGCACATGCTGCTGTATCTACCTCAATAGGGCTCCAAACACCTTCTACATGTTTCTTGATAGTGTAAAGCTGATGTTCAGTACCTTTAGATGAAACCCTTCAAGTCGAAGCTACTGAGGCTCTACAAATGAAATTTGTCTTCAAGCTTTGACTCCCTTGAGAGAAAACTGGACATGCGCTGTCTGCCAAAAAACTTGCTCCATACTTTTGCAAAGGTTTGAGTTGTGCTCCAAATTTGATTCAGTGAAGGTGATTTCAATTTCACTGCAGAAATGGTACAGAAAGCTGCGGAAGCTAAACTTTTAAGAAAGGCTCAACGGCAAGCTGCCATGGATGCTGCTAAGATGGCCAAGAGAGAAAGAGGTTAATTAAGAGTAATGCTAATTTGTAATGGTAATAGAACTGAGTGGATGCAATTCAGGGAGTAACCCAACAAGTAACACTAAAAGCAAACCGGTGTTAATTTGGAGGCTGATTTGAAAATGCTGGTACAATTATTCCTGAATTGTAAGACACAAAGTCCTATTGCCAATGAATCGTATCACTAACAAAATTCAAGACTAAGAATGCTTTATTAGCCTTCGTTACCAAAAAACTTAGTTATGTTCCATTGGTTCTACTGACAGAACCAACAAATCAATGGAAATATTTACAGCAGTTATAATTGGACACCTGTGATGTGTGTGCTCCAATTTACAGCAATTCAGGTCTGTGGAGAACCAATCACAATCAAGAATTTTGTTATTGATATGATTAATGCCAACTTAGTTATTTAACAGAAGCATATGCCATCAATCATGTAATGTGATGGTATGTGCGTCACAAAATAATTCCAACATGTGTGTCTTATCAGGACGGTGTCACCTGTCTTAAGACATGCTTGTCCACTTAATCTTGTACTTTACATTTTTGGCCATGTCTGACCATTTCATTTCAGAAATGGCCCAAAAAGCAGCTGCAGCTAAACGACTAGAAAAAGTGCAACGCGAAGCTGCTTTGGAAGCAGTTAAGATGGCCAAAAGAGAGAGAGGTGTTTATTAAATTCACGTATTTATGGCTTGCTGGCATTGCTTTTAAAATTTTGAGAGTTTTAAATAAAATACTGTTGTGCAGGCATGGCAATATTATTGTAAAAATATTGAATAATTTTTGTTTTGTGTGCTTGTGTCACTGTAAACCACTCCCAGATCAGTGATGTTAATCATTCCAAATTTAAAAATTGTTGGAAATCATCATCAAGTTAAGACAGGTTTGGTATGTCATTCTCGTCAATGGTTTATTGTGAAGCAAGCGACTGTATGATGTTTCAAGTGATGCTGGTGTCATCAGAATTCTTCAGAGTGTTTGGGTTTGTCATGTTGTTCGTTTGATGCAAGAATGGTTTTTCTCTGGCATCAAACTGTGTCTTTGGATGCAGCGGTGTAAAATGAGCTTCCCTGTTTCATTTCAAGATGTATCTGACGAAAGAGACTTGTGTGGTGTTTGTTGACGTATCATGTTCCATGTTACAATATAAATGTTATTGATACAAAATAAAACCTTATCACGGTACAAATGTGACGCGTCTGCTTGATTTCTCATAGCTGAGGCAAGGATGCGTAATAAGGCAATGAAGCGAGAAGCTCTACAAGCAGCACGAGAAGCCAAAAAAGAGAGAGGTAAATAATGCATAAATAGATCTTTGCTGTTTATTTTTCATGGTTGGGTTGCCAGGATTTGCCAGCCATGGGAGCATCTAGGAGCTGGCTGCCAATAGTGCAAACTCCTGGGTGTCTCGGGTACCCAACATCCACTTTATGAGGCAGTTGTTAAGAGTGTACCTGTATATTGCTACTTGCCCTGCAATCTCTTAAGTCCAAGTGGCCATATCTTTTATACTTTTTGAAGCGATGGTATTTAGCAGACTGATCTGACAGAGTTTACTTCTTTTTATTTTCAGTGAGGATGCTTGCAGAACAGAAGCGGCTCGCTAAAGAGAGGGCTAGAGAGCAGAGGCAGCTGGTGAGCTACTGCATATAATTCTTCCTGTTTAGCTTGTTTCCACAACTGGCAAAGCTCCTAATGTAATTAAAACTTTTATCAGATAGCATGCTTAGGTGACATGGTAGAAATATCAGTGACTATAAAACCAGAATGCAAAGAAACTTGTGTTGAATAGCCAGGGTCTGGTGGATTTCATAGCTGGTCTTGTGGGTCTGTCCTGATGGGTAAACTAAGGTTTTTTTGGGAACGTTTTTCAAGACATTCAGATTACTTGCAAGTCTGTGGAAGTATAATTAAGAGATTTTTTTTGGGGGGGGGGGGGGGGGGAGGGTGGGCCGAGTGAGAAAGATTTGCACGCTTGTTTATCAAATTAACTCTTGAAGGGCAAACATGGAGATTGGTTTCCTTTGCACCCTGTAAACATTAGTAGTCATACAGACTGGTAATTGATCATTTCATCAGGCTCGTCGAAAAAAGAAGGAAGATGCAGCTAATGCCAAGTATGAAGATGCCATGAAGAAGGCAAAGGTAAAGAATAGGCTGTGGGTCTAGTTCTTTTAGAAAAACAAACTTTTCTGTTTAGATTAGGGAGCTTGAGCAACAACAACAGAGATGCTGAGGATGATGCCTTGTCCAAAATGAATTTATAGTTTACCAGCAAAATTTGCAATTGTCTAGTTCCGTTCAGTATGCCAATGGCTCTAAAAAACCTGGTCAGGCTTAATAAGCAATGACAGTGTTCAATTCCAAATGGAAATATAAAAAATTAGATGTCACTGCTTGCGTTTCTCAAACTATGCAGAACTTGGTCATTTCATATTCTTGTTTTGGAGAGGACGGCCAAGAAATGTACAAAGATTTATAATGCACATGCACAGCCATTGTTCTGCTCATTATACCTTTTGTTTCATGACATTCTCGTTGCTGTCATCGTCGTGGTTTTCTTAAGCTCCCTAATAACTTGATTGTGGTTTGACTTTGAAGCAGAAACTAAATATGACATATTACACAATGTAATGGAATGTCATGTCATATTTCCTCTCTGCTGAAAGTGTCCTTGTTTGAAATGGCGTCTCTAATTTTCATTGTTTTTATTCAGGAAAGGGAACTTAAACGACAACAGGCTGTCCTACTTAAGCAGCAGGTATGTAGTATGCTTTTAAAAAATGTTATTTATAGTTTGGCCTGAAATGAGGCACAATAAGATAAAGCTTGGGCAGACTTCATACACAAACTAGCATACAATCATGTAGAACTTTACTTTTAGTTCTCTAATAGTACTTCTACTGTAAGGTTGTTTTTCACTGGATTTAGCTTTGCCTTGATCTTTGCTACAGGAAAAAGAACAGAAGAAACAGCAGCAAATGATGATAAGAGCAATTGAATCTCAAAGGAAACAAGAGGTGTGACATTCATATGTATTTACCTGATGTTATAAAAAAACCAACACCAAATAAAAAGTTGAGAAGTAAGTCTCTGTCCTGCTTGTTTTCAGGAGCGTGAGAGATTAAAGGAGGAGAAGAAGATGGAAAAGAAGTTGTTGAGAGAGAAAAAACTTGTAAGAAATGTGATTGTTATATCTTGACCACCAGTCACTTTTTTGTTTAATTTGCTGTTCTATTGCTATAAATGTAGAGGTTGTTGTCCACCTACATTTGTGTCATCTGTTTCATACATAAAACCCTCTTCTCATGTTTGGATAACAATCTTTTATAGGAGCAAAAGAGAAGAGAAATGATCTTAGCTCGTGAATTAAAGAAACCAGTAGAAGACATGGTACTCAAGGATAGCAAGGTAATAATTCATTTTTGAACTGAAAGAAGATAAAGTAAAGCCATGAGGGCATATCGAATGTGCCCTAGTTCTGAACTCTAATTGGAGTGTGGAAGGTGTGGTGGCTTCATGGTTAGTGTGTTCAACTCTGGATCGAGCAATCTGGGTTCAAGCCCTGGCCAGGAACATTGTGTGATATGTTCTTGGGTAAGACACTCACAATGCCTCTCTCCAACCAGGTGTATAAATGGGTACCAGAGAACTTAATGCTGGGGGAGGGGGGTAACCATGCGATGGACTAGCATGTCATCCAGGGGGGAGACTAGTTGCTTCATGCTACAGAAGACGAGATAAGCTCCGGCCTGATGGGCGACTTGGCTCAAATACAGACTACCTTTTTATTATAACTGGATGGTACTGTTCATCAGTTTCACTTGTGTTCTCACAGTTGTCACAGTTTGTCAATTTATCATTAAGTTTACAAATTCAGCTTTCCACTATATACTATACAGACAATAAATTAATTTTCAATTTTTTTTTCTTAAGGCCTTACCTGAGTTGGCACGAGTCTTAGGTCTTCAGATACCTGGAGGTGCATTTGCAGACTTACTGATGGTACAAGAATTTGTACACAATTTTGGTGAAGCTTTAGATCTGGGTAAGAACTTATTGAGACTGATCAATGGCTACTTTCTCATTTCATTACTAATGCATTGTCAAACAGACAGGTGAAAAGAATTTTGAAAGTCAAGAAAAAATTGAAATATGCAAATGAAGTGAAAATGTACTGAGCTTAAAGCTAGTTTTCAGATGCACCCTTAAACAGAGTAAATAAATTGAGCATAATATAGTTAACAATCTCAGATATTAGGAGGCTATCTAGTTGGCTTTTTGCAAAGTTGAACTTGAGACTGCCGAGAACAACTCCAGCAAGTTTCAGGATGAAGGTCATGAACCAGGGATTACAAAACAGCTGCATCAAATCAGTATGTCGGTTGCCTCTGTCAGTTGGGGGAGATTGTCTTTTTATTGAAACATGACCAAATTCTTAGAACTGACAAAAAAAAATGATATGCCAAGCTTAATTACCAAATGTAAGTCCAGGAAAATTTGAGCTCCTTAGAGCTCAGTTGAATTAGATGACAAGGGCAGATCCAGGATTTAACAAGGGGGCGGGGAAGAGGGGAGGGGGAGGGGGGTGATGGCTGGTACCTTGGGGTTGCAGAATCAATGACGCATGCTCTCCAAATGTTTCAGTTTGAGAATTGGAACCTAGTTAAAACTTGTTACACTAGAAATACTAGCTATACCACAAAGTAGAAATTACAATGAGGTACCTGTCCAGAGAGTTTGCCTTTATTTCTGCCATAATCAATTTTGTTTTATTTTTGCTTCTCCAAAAATGGGTTGCTAGCCACCCAATCTGCCCCCTCCCCCCAAATCTGCCCCAGAATGATAACCACTCCCTACACCCTCACCATGATTAGTGTTGCCCTGAATATTTTATTTTTGTCTTCAGATTCTTCTGAGATCCCTTCTTTGTGGGAGATGCAATCATCCCTGTTAAATGACAGCAGTGAGGATGTTCTGGTGCCTCTGTGTCAAAGTCTACTTATCTCTGCTTTAGAGGATCCAGGATGTGAGGGACCCAATGTGAGTATTAAAATAGTTTTTGGCAAAAAAAGTGCATGTTGTCTTCTTTACTCTGTCCAGAACAGTTGAGTTAAAAAAAGTTTGGTCTGCAATGTATTTCTTGTCCCTTTCGTTGAAGTCTTTAACATGTCTCAATTTCAGCGATATTCCTTTTTGTAACTCTGGATTAGTTAATATGTTTAAGTTCAGTCAAATTATATTGCCTTATGTCAAAATGGGATCTATTCTAACAGGCACTAACAGATACTACAGTTGTAAATCACCAACTAGTAAAAAAATGTTGTCAATGCATTGGCTCTTACCAAGTGAACATGGATTTGTCAAGTGCAGCATCATAATACATGCAGTATTAAATTGTGACTGGCATTTTTGTCATCTTTCAACAGTCTTTTACAACGTTAGGGGTTGCATTAGCCAAGGTGGAGCTGAATGAGGCGAATTTCTCAGAAGTTCTTAGACTTTTTATATTGTCAAGAAATGCTGGAGATCCACACCTGGTGAGGAACATCATTACTTGAAAATTTTTTTAGCTGCTTGTATTTTCTTTTACACTTGCAAACATTATGTTTGAATATAACTGATTTCTGCTTTCAATATAAAATAAAATAATAACATAATAAAATCCTTGGTTACCCACAGTGTCCATTTCACATTATTGTGCTCTTTTTACAGAGCTTTGCAATATAATTACAAAGAAAATTCTGATAAAAAAAAACATAAAATGTCAAAAAATATCAACACATAGTCTATCTGAAACATGTTACAAGGATGACAAAGAATCATCAGCTTGTTTTGATATAATTATCCAAACTAAGAATAAGAGAAATTTATAAGGTATTGACAGCAAAAGAAAGTCATACAGTTGAACCTCCACTAACGGCCACTTCTTTATGCTCCCAGTGGACAGTCCATACATTCCCTGCGATACTAATTCTGTTATACTATCTACCAGCTCTCAGATGCTTTGCTGAGCACCCCATTCCAAGCCCTAACAATGTCAGATAA